>NC_080726.1:25133204-25138204 GCF_019097595.1 Hemibagrus wyckioides
TTTCTCCTCCACTTAGCGAGGGATAATGAAGTTCTGGTGCTCGTGGAGCGAGGCAGGTGAGTGCCGAACTTGTGGATTATTTGTAATTGTGAAAATAAACTTTACTGGTTTGAAGTACTGGTACAGCTGTGATTTAGGACAGTGTTTCTCTCATGGTTTAGGACTCTGTACATTGAGGGGGAGAGGAAGTTGGATTTTCATGGCTGGGTGTCGGCTATCCAGCGGGCTGCTGGGAGGTCAGGAGACACACTGAGTCAGCAGCAGCTCACTGAGGCTGATATACCGCTCATAGTGGAGCGCTGTATACATTACGTCACGCAATATGGTAAGAATAATATACTCACTCTTATGTTCTCACTGTAGAACTCACTGCAACACGTTCTGTTCTGTCTGATGAGAAAGATGAGAGGAATTAACAAGCAAGTCATGTTTGAGGCTTAGACATACACAATCACACACACACACACACAGACACTTTCACACACCTGAGAGTTCCTTTACAGAGGTGAGGTGTGTGTGTGATGGTGATGGTAAGCAGAATGGGGAAGTTAGGGAGCAGTAAAACTCCCACTGAAAAAACACCTTGTAATGGACTTTGGTGTGTTAAATTTAATTAAGTGTACATTATTTAGGTGTGTAATAGTTACTGGAAGTTGTTTGGTGGAGTCCCTTCAGAGTTTTTGTTTCAGTGTTGTTTAGCTTCAGTGTTGTGTCCAAATCCTTCTGTAACACCAGCTGGTTTGTAGTCGTCAGGGATAATTACTACAACATGCCACTTGTTTAGTGTTGATGCTGTAGACTGAAAACAAAGGTGAAGTAGATTTGGCAACCACGAGTTTGTGGTTAAATGCAAAGAAGGCTTGTTATAGTTCAGAGCTTTGTGTGTGTGTGTGTGTGTGTAAAACAAGCTGTGGTTGTTATAGGTTCTTATAATAAGAATTGATTTCAGATGAGCCTTAAAATGCACGAGAACAACGTGACTGTGTGTCTACTGGCCTTTACAGCATACGAGGTCAAGGTGAAGAGCATTTGCTCAGCCATAGAGGAATTGAGCAGGGTTTTACTACAACTATGCAAATGTGAGGACTTTTCAGTGTGTTCATTTTCAGACCTACAAAAGCATCCAGAAAACATGAAAAGAAGTGATTCTGACTGAAGTGTCTCTAGTCACACAGTACACCTGATGTTTGTTTTCAGCAGTCCATTGTTCCACAGTGCATTCACAGTGAAGGATTTATACAGTCAATTTAATGATTCTTAAAAACTCAGAAAAGTGCACATAAAGGTTTTAAACATCATTCTGGAAAAGAGCTTAGATTTTAACATTCTTGTTCCATGATAAAAAAAAAAAAAGCAGCCCCTAGAACCTGTGAACTTCTCATTGAGAGTTGACGCTGACGATAGAAACTGTGTGTGTATTAAAATTTATTGAAATATGTTACGTTAAATAAACAGTTGAAAATGCATTAATAATTTCCCAGAATATAAACAGGAAACATGGATTAGTTTTATTTTAAACAGCTAAAATATTATAGCTGCCAAGTCCACGGTTTTAGAGGCTAAGTGAAAAAATGTTTTGGTTAAACGACGAAGTAAAGACTTCTGAACGTTTGTACCGTACAGGCCTCACGTCAGAAGGTATTTACCGTAAGAGTGGCGTGAACAGTAAGATCGCTGCCCTGCTAGACACCTTCAGGAACGACGCTCGCTCCGTGTGGCTTAAAGAGGGAGAGCACCAAGTGGACGACGTGTCCAACGTCCTCAAGAGGTTCTTCAGGGACATAGAGGAAGGACTGTTCGGTCCACAGTCACACAACTGGCTCAGCACTACGAGTAACACAAACACACTCTCTCACATGATCGTACACACACACACCTGATGTATGCATTAAAATGTACTTGGTTTATTACTCCTTCATGGAGTGTTGCATTTTTTCGTCAGTGTAACTTCACTTACATTTTATGAAATTTTTATATGGTGAATTAAAATTTGATCTGCAAATGTAATAAAAATGACCCATTAAAATTTTTTTGATCTATTAGCATTTTTTAAACCATTTTTAATTTTTTTTTGTTTGTAAATTTCATTTCTTGCTAATGTTTCTTTCCAAAGCCAGCTCTGTTTTTTTGGATAAAACTGAATGTCCTGTTACATTTTTAGATCCAAAACATTATAAAAGCCACAAAGATTTTTTCTACTTATTTAAATGTTAAAATAACATTTTTTAAAGTTTCATTTGTATGTTCATTTAATTTCTTTGTGTGTGTGTGTGTGTGTGTGTGTGTCTGTGTGTGTTCAGCTCTCTCAGATGAAAGCAAGAAGATTTCCCAGTATCAGCTTCTTTTTGAAAATCTGCCTCGAGTTAACAAAGCCACACTACGCACACTGGTCAATCACTTATTCTGGTAAACACACATTACACACACACACACACACACACACACACAGGGACACTCTCTGTTGGCACACAAACACTTCCTCTTTTTTGGCAAGCTCTTCCTCATTTACAGATTTTATATCAGCACATTTTAACTCTTTACATGGTTACTCTGTGTGTGTGTGTGTGTGTGTGTGTGTAGTGTGCAGCAGTTTTCAGAACTGAACCATATGAACCTCCATAACCTGGCAATAGTTTTCGGCCCAACGCTTTTCCAGACAGACGGTCAAGACTACAACGCAGGGCGTGTGGTGGAAGACCTCATACAGCACTACATCACCATTTTCAGTGTAAGTGTGTGCGTGCGTGCGTGTGTGTGCGTGCGTGCGTGTGTGCATGTGTGTGCGTGTGTGTGCGTGCGTGCGTGTGTGCATGTGTGTGCATGTGTGTGCGTGCGTGCGTGTGCGTGCGTGCGTGTGTGCATGTGTGTGCGTGTGTGCATGTGCGTGTGTGTGTGCGTGCGTGTGAGAGAAAGAGTTTGTGTGGTTGGGGTAGAAGTAAAATTCTTTACAATGTAACACAAAAAATTGTGTATTTACAAAATAAGTATGTTTTGTATGTAATTATGTGTTTATATAAATCGTGTGTGTGTTTAGCCATGTTCTAGAGTAATATGTAAATCAGTGTCTCCCCCTGGTGGTGGTAGTGATGCACTGTGAAACTTTTTAAGGACTGCAACATTTTATATGCTTCATACATATGTTTTTGTGTGTGTGTGTGTGCGTGCGTGCGTGTGTGTGCGTGCGTGTAGGTCAATGAACAGCAGTTAAAGAGACAGCTTGACGAAATCACCTACATCATTAAGTTACGAGATAACCTCAATCCTAAAACAGGACCGGTGAGTGTGTGTGTGTGTGTGTGTGTGAGAGAGAGAGAATGTGTTTGTGTGAGTGTGTCTGTCTGTGTGAGTGTGTGTGAGAGTGTGTGTGTTTGTGAGAGTGTTAGAGTGTGTGTGAGAGAGAGAGTGTGTGTGTGTGTGTGAGAGAGAGAGTGCGTGTGTGTGTGTGCGTGAGAGAGAGTGTTAGTGTATGTGTGAGTGCGTGAGAGTGTGTGCGAGTGTGTGTGTGAGTGTGTGTGTGCGTGTGTGTGAGTGTGAGTGTGTGTGTGTGCATGTGTTTTTCTTTAACATTAACTCTACATTCTTAATATTTACTGATTCTGTGTGTGTGTGTGTGTCCAGGCCAGTGGAGATTTTATCTGCACAGTGTATCTGGAGGAGAAGAAAGAGACAGCTGAGCAGCATGTGAAGGTGACCTCTGACCTTTGACCTTTAATAAAGAATTGTTCAGAATTGTCTCATCCTTTCATAACTGAACTTTAACCTGCAGATCCCAGCCACCATGACGGCGGCTGAGCTAGCCATCGAGATCCTGGACCGCAGGAAGATCAGCTTCAAGGAGAAGGACTACTGGTGCTGCTTTGAGGTCAATGAGAAAGAGGAGACTGGTGAGACATGGACACACACACACAAGAAAAATCAAATTCAATTCAACTGAAATGAGCTTTATTGTCATGGCAAAATGTACAGTTATATTGCTAAAGCATGTAAAAGGGCAAGGAATAAAACCTGAACAGAGAACAAATGATGAGATAAACAAGGGAAGAAAAAAGCGAATGACAACAATAACAATCATTAAAAAAGTACTGTCTATGGGCTTTGAGTAGTGCGTGTGTGTGTGTGTGTGTGTATATGTGTGTGTGTGTGTGTTTATATATATATATATATATATATATATATATATATATATATATATATATATATATATATATATACATATGAGCTCATCAGTCTCTTTTTTTCAGCAAAAATTCTGAAGTGTTTCCTTCTCCAGCTTTTTGAAGTCCAGACAAATCATTTGAAATCTGGTGTAAAATTGTGTTGGAATTTCTTTGTAGTTAGGACAGGTAGTTAAGAAGTGTAGCTCTGTCTCCAACACTGCTTGGACACAGTACAGACAGAACCTGCTCACACTGGACAGCTCGGGCTGGACCTGCCTCTCTCTGGGCAGCTCGGGCTGGACCTGCCTCTCTCTGGGTAGCTCGGGCTGGACCTGCCTCTCTCTCTGGGCAGCTCGGGCTGGACCTGCCTCTCTCTCTGGGCAGCTCGGGCTGGACCTGCCTCTCTCTCTGGGCAGCTCGGGCTGGACCTGCCTCTCTCTCTGGGCAGCTCGGGCTGGACCTGCCTCTCTCTCTGGGCAGCTCGGGCTGGACCTGCCTCTCTTTCTGTGCAGGCTGTGGGCTGTAGGTTCTCATCATGTTCCTCAGCTTGTCGCTGTATGTTCTCTGTTTAGGGCCAAACTGTCGTTTGTTTTATTTTGTGTTGTTTCAGTACAAGATAGACATATAGATGGATCTCATGAGGGAAATTCCTGTACCCCCCCCCCCTTTCTATCACTCAGAGCGTCCTCTGCACTATCAGGAGCGAGTTTTGCCGATCCTGCACAGTTTAGGGACAGACAGCCACCTGCTCATCAAAAAGCACCTTGCCATGGAGGCCATGCTCATCTACCTGGGTATGAGTGTGTGTGGTGTTTGTGTGTGTGTTTGTTTTCTACTGTAGCT
>NC_080726.1:25140704-25145704 GCF_019097595.1 Hemibagrus wyckioides
TTCTATAGAAACGGCTCATTATCTGAGTGTGGGGAGATGAACAGCTCAGAGTCATCCTCTTGTAATTACTACAACTCCCACCATGTCATGAACACATGCTTTATTGTTGTTCAGTTTCCACTGAAAATGTGAGAGTTCATGTGAAGAGAAAGTGAGAAGGACAACGAGACACACAATTACCCAAAATCCCCCACAATCCACTGCTCCTATAATGCACCACAGCAGCACACAATGACACAAAGACGTTATAACTCGTTATTGTTACTCAGATGTAGAAAGATTAAAAGTGAGGACAGACAGTGGACAGTGTGTGAAGTGGCTGTGTACACGGGTTCTGATCCAGAGTTCTTTCCTTTTTAACACAATCTGTGTTTCCATAAAATTAAAACACAATATCTCATTTTATTGTTCAGTTTTTAATACATTTTCTTGGATTATGTGCATTTAATTCATGTGTACTCTGTAACGTCTGGGACCCCCGCCCTATGCGGGGCTCGACCTCAGACGCCCGTGGTGTGTGTGCGCACGCCAGCACACGGTGTAATGAGACCCATGCGCAGGATTCAGCGAAGCACTGCTTTTATTACATTTAAGACGCGACATAGGGAAACAAACGTAACACTAGACATGGCGTGGTTAACTAAACTAAACTAAACAAAACCTAGACCTTAGCTTGGACATGGAACCTAGCAAACAAAACCCAAACAGAAACCACGGTACAGATAACAATCATGGACAAGGACACAAACACAAGGATCCCTATTTATAGGGGTAGACATTAGGGCTAATAGGATACAGGTGACACAATCAGGATAGGAACAATAGGAAGGGCATAAAAGACACACAAAGAAGCAGGCTTCCAAAGTTCACCTGCCAGCGCCCTCTCTGGGCCTGGCAGGGAACTGTCCAGCTGTTCCTGACAAACTCATGGTTCTAAGTATTTACAGCACAGCGCTGCTGAGTTCTGGATGCTGATGGTGTTGATTAGTTTTCTGTAACAGCAGCTCTGACAGCAGTGCAGCTGCACATCACTGCTTTAATGCAAATTAGCAGCATTGTAATAAAGCGGAATAAATAAATAGCAGTAATGTAATAAAGCTAAAGAGAGTGTAGTGGGGGAGAGGGGGGGTCTGAATTACTGCTGTGTTATCAAGGAAGAGAAAATTACTGAATAAAAAGGCAGATAATAAGCACAGAGCGGGACTAATGCAGAAATGATTTCTCACCCAAAAATCTAAATATAATTTTCCTGGAGCAGGAAAGTGGAGAACATGATACAGTGTTTACACTCAGAACAGGAAATGATGTCATTTCACTTCATTCCAAGCAACTTTGATTTCTGTACTACTCTAATTATTCTTGTGTGTGTGTGTGTGTGTAGGTATCTGTGCTGTGACACTCAGACAGAGATGAGGGAGTGGTTTGCTACGTTTCTCAGTATACAGGTCAGTGCACTTCTCCTACTCTGTTTCTATCTCTCTCTGTCACTCTATCTCTCTCTGTCTCTCTCTCTCTCTCTCTCTCTCGTTCTCTCTCTCTGTCTCCCTCTCGCACACATCACTCTCTGTTCTAAGACACGTGAACACATGGCAGACTGTGCAGTTGATGTAAACGTGCTACATGTTGCTCTGCAGTAGTAAGAGACTGAATGTTAATGTTACATTTATAAAAATCTGTTATCTTCATTTCATCCCGGAATTTTATACAATAAAGTACACAACAAACTCTCTCTCTCTCTCAGCATGCGGGTCTCCTGTGGCCAACAGAGTGGTTGAAGTCGCGTCCTGTCCCTCGTTCCTCTCCTCCTCTGGACTCTCGTCTCGGTAGTGTGTCGCTAATTCCTCTGCGTGGTACTGAGAGTGAGATGCGGAACAGCGTGGCTGCTTTCTCCGCAGATCCCCTGGCTGTGAGTGTCTGAGCCAATCACACAGACCTGTGGGTCATCACACAGCCAATCCCAGAGTTGCTTTATCCTCCTAAGCACTGCCCACTATCATGCACTATGTAATAAACACAGTGATGAGTAATTACCCAGGAGGCTGTGTGATTATCCACAAGCCCTCAGTGCAGTGATTCACTGAAGGAAACACTTCACATGCAGCTCACTGAGGTTATTAAGCGTTAATAACAGGCGAGTGTGAGTGTAAAGTAGCTCATGAGCTGCAAGGGAAGTGTTTCTCCTTTTTATGCTTCATTAAAACCAGGGCTTATGGAAAATATTTGTAATTTTGCATATAACATCATTCTGTGTGTGTGTGTGTGTGTGTGTGTGTGTGCGCACTTTATAAACATTCTTCCTCAGCTTTGCTTTCCAGTACTGTTAATACCCAGCCCTCATCAACTCCCTTTATTTATTATAATTTAGTGACATTACATGTTTGTGCATTTTGAGCCAAAGAAATTTCACAAAATATTAAATATTTTAATATGACTTTTAATCATCTAATTAAACATTAGGTGACTAGTGCACTGTTATCCCCTCTGTAGTGAGCATTTTGAGTGAATGATTTAGAAATCTTCCTCCCTGTGCTTGAAGGTTTTGGATATTTATGTGAATTCAGAGTCAAACTGTCTGAGTTTGTGAACCTTTTTTCTCCCTCCAGCTCTTAAGAAACCTATGACCATGAAGTGATGATGCCTCAGGTAAAGAATCCTGTATATAACATCTATATACTACATGTCTTATAGCTGTCAAATGTCATCCATAATATGGATGTGAAATGTAGCAGGGTCTAAAACACATGGCTGTTTTGATCAGTTCTCACTACAGGAGCTGCAGAGCAAAACGATGTTTCTTCTTCTTCTTTGGGCTTTTCCCTTCAGACTGCAAACATAATAAATCCAAACAGTTTCAACTGATGAGGTTACAAAGGTTTTTCTGAAATTAACGGATTATAATCAACACCAAATTTCCTGTGTAACACCAAATGCCTCCTAACTGTCAGGGGGTCAGTTGTTCTCATGAGTGTGGTCATCCAGTTGATCCTCACTGCTCCTGATCAAACAGAACGCTGGCTATTTATGTAACTGTGGTTCTGTGAACACATCGGATCTTTCAGAACCAGTGCTGACCTGTTCAGAACTTTCCAGATATGTGAAGACAAGAAAACTCCGGGCATGATGACTGTATGACCTGCTATTACTATCAAATCCTTTACATTTACATTCCTCATCCAGAGCACACATTTATCTCATGTACACAACTGAGCAGTTGAGGGTTAAGCTTTGCTCAAGGGCTCAGCAGATGCGGTCATCACAACCTTCTGATCAACACTGAAACCACCCAAACCACCGAGCTGCCTGTTGCCTACTTATACATGTGATACACTCAGTCTTGTGATGCTGAAAAAGAAATCTAGATGCTTCTCTCCTCCTCACTCCTGTTCACTTTTAGGTCAGTAAAAGTGAACATCCTGTGTGATGAAATGAAGCGCTTGAAGAGAACCCTCAGCTTTGGCACATGTGAAATTTTAAGAATTTTGGAAGACACTGAGGTCAGGAGAGGAAAGTACTGCAGTAATATAATATACTTTCTTACATTTATAATAATTTATCCCTGTTATTCACAGTAATTGTACTTGAACATGGGTGAAAGTGGATACTCGTCAATTTACAAAACAGTTTTTTTGTACTTTTGTAATTAGACCTTCAACAAACTTGTTAAACATCATGAAGTTCTCTTCTCTCATTCAGCCAGTGTGTGTACGCTACACATGAACAGAACTGGTGCCTTTATTTACATTTCAGTTTAAAGACTTCAACAGATTCATCTCTCAGATTCATCTCTCAGATTCATCTCTCAGATAATTCATCAAAGAATTGCATCAAAGTAATTGTAAACATTTAGTAATGAAGTAGATTTAGAAGTTTTTGGATCCTTGCACGTTGTCTAGAGTAAGATTGTTATACTGCACTTTCACTTGTGTCTGATTCTCACCTCTCACCCTGACTGTGCTTTCTGTTGAGTGACGAGTTTTTGTGCCTCCACAGAAGATGAAGAATATCCCCGAACGCACGACCCAATCAGACCAGCTGGATTCAGTCTCATCCTGCTAGATTGATACGGTTATCAATGTTTATCCCTCATCTTCTGGAAATCTTCTGGATCTTCTGGATCTTCTGGAAAGTTCTCCCAGCTGTTTTTAGACTTTAAACCCTTCCAGAACACGTCACTTCCTGCAGTTGCACTGTGGGACATCAATCGTAAATCCTTCTGGAAAGTCCTTTTGGATATCGTAAGTGTTCGTTGGACCAATGTGAAGTTCTTAGAAGGTTTTAAAATGTGGACTGTGGACTGCATCGTGGTGTGTGTGTGTGTGTGTGAGAGAGAGAGGGAGAGAGAGAGAGAGAGAGAGAGAGAGCAGTTTTGTGCACAAGGTTCAGTCACATTTTATTCTGTAGTCTGGATACAATTCTACCGATGTTAATAAGAATAAAACACTCAATAGCTGCAGGTCAGGCTGTTAGGAATTATTAACATCTTATTAACACACACACACACATCTCCTGTAGCACTGTCTCTTCAGATTAACCTTCTGATTATTAAATTATTTATTTTAATTTTTCTTTTGTTCAGGTCAACTTTAGTTCACAATCATTTCCTAAAATCACATCTCAGAAATTGAGATTTTTTTTCTTTTACATTTCTCTACATTTTTTATTTTCTTCATTTGTGTGTATTTTACTGGACTGTTACTGAAAGTGTATTTAGTAATAATTAATGTACATTGATTAAATTAAAAGTTATTATTTAGTCTTATTAAGTTCTGAAAAATGAATGATTGTGCTGTCTTTCTACACTCTGTGTGTGTGTGTGTGTGTGTGTGTGTGTGTGTGTGTCACTGGTTTAAAAAAAGACACACATGGAAGATGTTAGCTTTCATCTATAAGTTCGATGATGCTAACATTTTTATTCAGTGGTTTTGTTTATTTTCTGATCCCTGTTTTGAAGATAACTCCACCCTCTGCTAAATTTTACCCTTAGCATTTTTAACTTATTA
>NC_080726.1:25153204-25195704 GCF_019097595.1 Hemibagrus wyckioides
TTTAGCTTGTTGAATGTTTGTTCTGCTTCCTTGTTCCAGGCTAGTTATTTGGCCACTCTCCCGAGGAACAATGTTAGTGGGTGAGCAATGAAGCTCTCTAAACTCTAATATTTGCAATCCACAGAAACCTTTTGCAGGTCTTTGACCATCTTATTTGTGGGTGATTCCATGACAGCAGAGATTTTGGCTTGGTTGATGGTCACTTCTTTAGGACTAATGATTTTCCCAAGGACTGAGATTTGCTGTTTGTGAAATTAACATTTTTTTCTCCATCTCCATATAGCTGTTTGTTCAGCAGGCATTCAAGCACATGGCACAGGGAGGGCAAGAAGATCAGGGTCTCATCAATGTAGGCAATGATGAATTTCCCACCACGTCCTACTGGAGATTGAATACATGACAGTGGAACATCAAAGTGGCACAAGAGAACCCAGAGAGGTGGTGCTATATAGGCTTCTGCTTATCTCCCTCCCTGACCTGTATCAAATTATAAGCATTACTGAGGTCAAGTTTCGTCGCTGAATGCAGTTGGAGAAGAGGTAGGTGTGAGGAGCAAAGGTAATGGATAACAATACTTGATGGTGACTTGATTATGCCCTCTGTAATCAATGCATGAAAGAGGTAAAGAAGCGAGTGCAGGCAGGTTGGAATGGGTGGAGAAAGCTGTCAGAAGTTCTGTGTGATAGAAAAATATCAGCGAGAATCAAGGGGAAGGTGTACAAGACAGTGGTGAGACCGGCCATGCTGTATGGTTTAGAGGCAGTGTCACTGAGGAAGAGACAGGAGTCAGAGCTGGAGGTAGCAGAGCTGAAGATGTTGAGGTTCTCTTTGGGAGTGACACGGTTGGACAGGATTAGGAACGAGTACATCAGAGGGACAGCTCATGTTGGACTTTTGGAGGACAAAGTTAGGGAGGCCAGATTAAGATGGTTTGGACATGTCCAGAGGAGGGAGAGTGAGTATATTGGTAGGAGAATGTTGGACATGGAGCTGCCAGGCAGGAGGAAAAGAGGAACGCCAAAGAGGAGGAATATGGATGTAATAAATGAGGATATGAAGCTAGTAAGTGCAAGTGTTGAGGATGCAGAAGATCGGGATAGGTGGAGAGAGATGATTCGCTGTGGCCACCCCTGAAGGGAAAAGCCCAAAGAAGAAGAAGTAATCAATGCATGGCCTGAGGCCTTACCCTTTTCTTCTCCACAAAGTAGAACTCAGCTGAAGCAGGTGATGTTGAAGAAGTGGGCATTGCCGGACAAAATGGTCCAACTGCCTGCAATAGAAACACCATTGTTCTCTGCTTCATTTTGCTGTTTGCCTTCATTTAGGTGGGCTGGCATCACCATAGCAATGTTGAGGGCCTGTGAGAGCATGTTTACCTTCGCACTGAGATCCACCAAATGCTGATGGTGCTCGCCCACCAGTTGACCTTGAGCTGCTACTGCCAATCGCCAGACTCGTTCTCCTGTTGCATTCATGTGACAGCCGAAATTATCCTTCACAGGTAAGAGGATACAGATGCAAATACAGAGAGTAAGAGTTTATTAAAGCAACACAGGCAAACAAATCCAAATTGGTAGGCAAGGTCATTAACAAGCAAGGTTCATGCAAGTTCATGCAAATCATACATCCACCACAAAACCAGAGGTAAGGACAGAGCAATGATCAAAATCAGAATAGCAGTATTAACAACATTGAACATTATTTTGCAATGAGAATGTGAATCTGAGGTCTTTATGTACTGTGAGGTGTAGAGTTGTGAGGGATTAGTAATCAGGTGAATGAGTCGGGAAGTGTAGTCCAGGGTCATGACATTGTATGTGAAATACACACATTGAGTGTGTATTTCAGTATTAAATCAACTCAACATGAACATTCATCATGTTATTTCAGGGAAATTGAGCCTTGCTATTTGCATGGAATGTTTAAGTCTGACTTCAATCTCATCTAATGCTTGCGTGTTAGTGATCACACTAATTAATCTTTAATTAACTAGTAGATAAAAAAAATAATAAACATTTTAGGACTGAAAGTTGTCTCTTATCATGAAGTCAGTTACATAACAAACAAACTGGATCGTTATCATCTGTGCCATTTCAGCTTGAACATGAAGCAACAGAACGTACACGCTTCATCCCACGGCTCTTTTCCTCTTACACAAAAAACACTTTTCTGTTTTGTCTTCTTTTCACATGGTCCTAAAAGCTGATCTTTTTCATACACACACACACACACACACAATGAAAGGTCTAATAGCGCTGTTGTGTCCTGGTTCGTGACCGTGTAGGCGGATACAAGAGACGCTTCCTGAGAGGCAGACAGAAAGACGAGCGAGTGACTCACAGCAAAAATTGGTTTAAACATTGCATTTCACATTTTACATTCACTAACTTTCTGTACAAAATGTCCTCATTAATGACTGACGTTTAGTTTTGGTTCAGTGAGTTTCTCCAAGTCCAAGACCTCCAAGTCCACACTGATACAAAGAAAACAATGGCTTCCTCACACAATCTGGATTTTTAAATGAGTTAGGTTGTTCATAAAAGCCCCAAAAATAATGACCCATGATTCACTCAGTCCAAGATGGCTGACAGTAGGGTGATTATTTTTACATTGGGACACATCTCTGAGATTTTAGTCAGAATCTGTGGTCATTTTTATTTAACCAGAGCATAGGACTGAATTCTCAGATATACACAGCCCTGAATAAATGTAAATAGCATTTATATTAAATAAACTACATGCTTATTTAGTGAAATGTTCAAGTGGAGAGTATGTTTAAGCATAGTGAATATTTGGAACAAAACAACAAACAAAAGGACAACTGACTGTGTGTGGGGGGGGGCATGTCGGGGGGGGCATGTCAGTTCTTGTCAGTGTGTCTGTGAAGCACCCTCGAGTGAAGGACAAAACAATTTAGCTTCCCAAATCATACGCATAACAACACAACACAATAAATAACCTCTCTCTGTGTGTGTGTGTGTGTGTGTGTGTGTGTGTATGTGTATGATTTTAACACTGGCCTCCAGCTATTTTCAAGTTCAACACTTCACTGCATTTAGAGAGAGAGAAATGGATGGGAGAGGATATGTAACCTCCGGTGGAGCCTCAAACAGAAAAACAGAAAAAAATAAAAAGCAGGATTATGTGAAGTGTTTTGTTTCTGGATTTTATGCTTCATGCAGCAAAACCTCTTTACAGTATTACACTGAGCTCATGACACAGCGCATTATGTTAATAAAACCTCCACCCTGTGTGTGTTAGTGAGTGTTAACACCTCATGTTTGTGTGAAAAACATGACTCACTTGTAGAACAAAACTGAAATCAATCTGAAATAAACATAAATATCAATCCAAACAACAGAAACAGTGTACATAAAGTGTCCTGTGTTTAAAATGTATTATAAATGACATGGCCATAAATGTTAGATTAAATGTATCTCAAAAACTACATGCATGTTTACACGCTACACAGCTATTAGTGACACACAATTATAAAAAAGCAAGTAAAGTCGTCACGTGATAGAATGCTAATGTGGATACAGTGATGTGTTATAAAGCAGTTAAGTTCAGGTTCAACACTTTATTACTGTCACAGTATAAGATCTGAGTGTTACCACATTCTCCACTTAATAAAAAACACTTGCTTCCAGATGTTCATTAATTCACCTTGTCATGTTCCACAGAGCGGTTTTTATCATCATAGTGACGATTACATTATGATGATACAGCTTTTCACTAACTCCATCTCACAACATGCACCGTGGGCTACAAACATGTCCGTCATGGACTACACTCCCCAGACTGGCTACTCTCTTCCATAAGTCACCCAGCTGCTTCTATTTCAATTTCAGTTTTTAATCAGTTTATTTGTATAGCACTTTTAACAAAGAACATTGCAGCTTTACAGAAGTATAGAAAGAAGTACAGAGACAGTGTGATAGTCTAGAGAGTGGTTCTATCCACAGCTGTCCCCTGGTCACAGGCTGTCCACAAAGATCCATCCACAGCATCAGTGAGCACCACCAAGGCAAGGTCCAGAAAGAAGAAGTGGTCACACTGGGAGCTCGGGAGTGGGTAGTATAGATCGAGAGAGAGAGAGAGAGAGAGAGAATGAGTGAGAAACAAAAGAGAAATAAACAGAAAGTGAGAGAGAGAAAATATGCTCGTGATTGTGATGTTTTTATTGGAAGGCTGTTCCATAACTGTGGGGCTTTGTAAGAGAAAGCTCTGCCCCCTGCTGTAGCCTTTGCTACTTGAGGTACTACCAAATAACCTGCACTCTACTTCTTTTACCCAACTTCTTCAATCCAACTTGTCCTTGACCTTCAAAATACTCAATAAAAATCTCAGTTTTTCTTTTTTTCTCTCATCCAGCCAGTGACAGTAAAGTTATTATTTTTTCTAGCTAATTACATTTTATTCACATTTTAGTTACCAATGATCCTGTATACTTTCTTCTTTCCACTTTCCATGTGACTGGCCTTCATGGGCATACACATATGAACACTTATTAGTTTGGTTTGTCTTACATGTGTAAACATGTAACTTGACTTTATTAAAAAAACAATAGATAAGGGGCCGTGTATGAGACTACTGAGAATTTGTAAAAATATCTTTCTTAGAATATCATTTTGGGGATAAGGTCAATTAGTTTCCCTTTTTTTTCTAAAAATTTTCTTAAATTTTCAGTGTCCTAATGCTAATACGTTTTAATTCTGATATTAGAGAAAATGATGTTGATGGGTTTCTTTAATAACCTATGTTGTGCTTAATGTTGTGTGGCCTGTAAATATGGATATGAAGGTTGGAGTGGTTATCGTACAGTGGATTTTTCGCCTCCTTATTGCTGTGAGTATGGATAAAAATCGTTTGCGTTACCGTTAGCACTCTGTCATCATCATCATCATCATCAGGCTTCAGGCTACACTATAATCAGGAGCCTTCTGATCACACCATCATCAGCAACAGCTTTGAAGTAAGCACTTGCTCCTTCTCCAGGTTGATTACGATCGTTTCTGTCATTTTCCTGCTCAGCATCAAAGTTTCTTTAAAGTTTCATTTCATCTCTCCATGCTGGTTTGATGGCTCCGTTCTGGTTCACTGATGTTGAATGCTTGTGCTTCTTTTGCTTCACCTTTAGCATGACCCAGGTCTTGTATGTGTGACAAGCACAAAGCAATATCTACATCATAATGACTGAATTTTCTGCTCTGTACATTAGAATCAGAATCAGAAAAAGTTTTATTGCCAGGTACAGCAAAGGGTCAGCAAGGAGCACTTTATAGTACTAGGAATTTGTCTTGGTGTCAGGTGCAAACATATACACAGGTAAATAATTTAAATAAATACTGTATAAGGTGACGTATGAAAATTAGTGCAATAGAAAAATGTAAAAGGTGAAAGTGACTGAGGTATGTACACAATGTAAAATGAGATAAGTATTATGTACAAAAGTGTGAGTTTGAATGAACAGTAGTGCAATTTAGAATGTGCAAGTGAGTGTCCGGGTGGGAGGGGGTCATCTGAGGGTAAGTGAGGCAAAAATTAGAATTAATTCCAACTAGAACATCAGCTACTTTCAAAATGTCAGCATGTGTAGCATGTACTGTACAGTATGTTATCAGTAGTGGAACTTTTTAATGCTGAGAAACTTTTATGAGCAACATGTCAATTACATTTAAATGTAATTAATGCAACATTATCTGAACTACAGAGATGTCTAGGTTTAGTTTTTTCACATCAGATCAGTTTTTGTATATTAACTCCTTACTGTGGTGGCAGAACTCACCAGACCGGCCACAAGCTAGGGGAAATCACTCCCTTATGCGACTGACAGCTAATCAGCAGCTAATCAGAGCTGCAGCAGAAACTCCTCACCCTCCTCGAGATGCAGGGAGAGTTTATGAGGGTCCAGTTCATGGGGGTGGGGGGTAGGGGGTTAGTAAGATAGCTCTTTGAGCTTCTGTTTAATTGATGGTGCTTTCGTTTTTCTCTATTCCAGAATCTGCTGAGGTTCTGAAGTTTGTTTTGCCTCATTGCTGTCTCTGTTGCAATGTTCAGCTAGAACTGTCTGTCTCCACTGAGCATTAAATAAGAGTACCACTTTCAGCTACTCTGGTGTCCTGTGTCTGTGTTCTACCATCTGCTACACACTGTACTCTCAATGTATAAACACTAAACTAACACTGAATAACACTGGAACCGATGTGGCACTAAGACAGCATCAACACTTTACAATCACTGCACCAGCACTGCATCAACACTGCACATCAACTGATTTTTATTAGATACTTGAATTTATCTCAATAAAGAGAAGATATGTGCATCAACAGACAGCTTGATATGTTTCAGGAGTAGAGCTATGGGTTCTGAGGAACACTAGTAGCATTCAGGACATCTCTTTACTCCGGGATAAAGCTGCACATGGTGCAAAAAAGACTAAACATATGGGGAAAACTGAGGAACAGCAGAAATAACATTACCATAAGAGAAAAGAGTCTGAAACGAATGGACCTCATTGGGATTTTATTTCATGAATCTATATAAAACGTTGCAAAATATTTAACTACTCCCAAATATTATATTATTATATTATAATATTATATTATATACGGCATATCTGACACCCATGCTGTAAACCTATGACCACCCATAAACACCTCCTCCTCCTCCTCCTCCTCCTCCTCCTTCTTCTTCCTTTTATCTGGAATCATAATGTAAATTTCGGGTGTCTGATTAAAGAGCCAAATCCCAAAAAAAAACCCATCTGTGTGTTTACACCATGAGCAAATCTCTCACCAATCTCTCCTCACTAGTCCCCTCTCACCAATCCCCTCTCACCAGTCCCCTCTCACCAATCCCTCCTCACCAATCCCCTCTCACCAATCCCCTCTCACCAATCTCTCCTCACTAGTCTCCTCTCACCAATCCCCTCTCATCTGCTAGAGATAAATATAGTCACTTCTTTTGAAGACATGTCAGTAAGCCGGTAGAGCTGTGTATAATAAGACCAGCTGATGAAGTCCCTGCAGTGTCTGTGTGTGTGTGTGTGTGTGTGTGTGTATCCTGCTGGACTTCAGTAAAGACATCTTCAGTGGTTCAGAGCAGATTTGTGAAGTCAGATGACTTTATTTGCTGGAAGCCTCTAGTGAGGAGAATTTGCTTTTTGTCTGTGTGTGTGTGGATTACAAGAGCATGCATAACCATGAGATTTAAGACTCATTATATTTGAAACAACTAAGCCTGTTAAATGATTATATTTAAGTAGCTCCGGTGTGTTAATGAGTTTAAAAAGATTTACTCTCTCAAACACAAGTGAAAATGAAGCTGTGAGGAAATGATGAAATATTTCTTTGGTAAATAGTCAATGTTTGGAGTAAGTTCAATATCCTCTTTTTGGGGTTTATGCGTATCTCACACATCAAGATACATCTCCCAGTGTGTTATTTTGCCTCAGTGCAACTTCTTTCCTCAAAGACCAGTACAGATCGACTTAACAACACAGTGATTGAGACAATCCTTAAAACCAACAGAGAATTACAGCCCTCTGCTAACCTAAAAAACCTAAAAATATCATAAACTCAGCATTTGTTTTTCTCTCTCTGTCTGTCTGTGTGTGTGTGTGTGTGTGTGTGTGTGTGCGCCCTAGCATGAATACATACAACCTCATTAATTCCCTTTACTCTGCTTGTGGATGTGACGAGTTGCACCAGAAAAGATTTTCACGTAAACCTGTTTTTCCCCTCCCTCTCTCTCTCTGTCTCTCCCTCTCTCTCTCTGTCTCTCTCTCTCTCTCTCTCTCTCTCTCTCTCTCTCTCTCTCTCTCTCTCTCTCTGGACTTTATCTGTGTGTGTTCTGGAGAAAGGAGTTTATGAGGGTCTGAGCCATACACCAGCTGATGGGTGTGTGTAGGTGCTAACATCATACAGGATTTATATTTAAAAGGTTTCGTATATAAATGTGTGTGTGTGTGTGTGTGTGTGTTCTTGATCTAGTTTATTCCTATTTTCCCCTCAGCTGCTGGTGGGTATTCAGTCTGCAGTGTGCTAATAGCTTTCATATTTTATGTTCGATTTTTTTCTTCACTCTGTGTGTGTGTTAGTCTGTGTGTGTAGCTCTGGTAGAAAGTCTCGGCTGTGTTCTGACCTCTATTATTGTCTGTACATTAGTGAGACAGACAGGCAGAGAAATCTGATATGATCACCACACACACACACACACACACACACACACACACACACTGCAAGTGGATGACAGGCAGCACTATCTAATATGATCCCACTAATTCCTACACTTCACTAAGAATCAATATCAACCCTACGTTCCATCTGGCTCTCAGCAAACTGCCAACACACACACACACACACCTTACCTTACCTATGATGCCTTTAATGCAAGGATCCTGTTTGCTGTTAATGCAAGTACACACACGTCAGCTGTTGTATGGCTCGGGTGCTCGTAAACCCCCCCCCCCCCCCACACACACAGACCATGTGATATTTTTCTGATCCTCATCTGTCCAGTCTGTATGATTGTGTGATCACAGTAGCCTCAGATTTGTGCTCCTGGCTGTCAGGAGAGGAACCTGATTTGGTCTTCTGCTGCTGACCGTTTGTCAGCTACCAGTCTGTCCATTCCCTTTTGAGCTCTCTAATAAATGAATGTGGTGTCACTGCCTGCAGAACTGTTGCACACTGGACGTTTGTTTTTTGCACCATACTGTGTGTAAACACTAGAGACTGTTGTGTGTGAAAATATCCCAGGAAATCAGCAGTTTCTGAAACACGCAATCCAGCCCTCTGGCAAAATCAACCAGAAATGGCATTCTGATGTGAACCATAACTAATGTTACTGAATGACACTGATGAGAACTGGCTGGTGTGTGTGTGTGTGTTTATATGTGTACATATACACACATACTATATGCATAAGAAGCCTGACTGAAGTGTTTATCAAAGTGTAAACACTCTTGTGATATACTCAAATGATCTGTAATATTTAACACTAGGTTTTTGGCAGAGAGCATTTTAAAACCCCACCCAGCACCCTTGTCTATGGTGGTGGACAGAGTGTAGGTGGTTTTGCAAAAAAAAAAAAAAACATTTACTGAAGTGTGTAGGCTTTGTCTTTGTCATCGGGATACATGACTTCTTATGGTGATTGATAGAGCTTCTAATCACAATGACACAATGACACTGCCTGCCACAACCCATGCTGAGGAAAGCTTCCTGTGTTTTGTACCTGGTGTTGCTCCTCTTAATTCAGCCAGCCTTGCCTGTGCTCTGCTTCTGCTGGGAGAAGACCTGCACCGCTGTTACTGCTCCACTTTCCACCTTAATTCCTTTAGGTACTTATTTCCCGTTCTTATTTCTTTGTCTCTTTTATTCCTTGTATCTTTTCATTTTCTGTTCTTCTGCTCCAAATCACATTTATTTGCAATTATTTGTGTGTTGTTTTTTCCCCACTGTAAATAAAGATCACACTTGTTTTTGCACTCAACCCCTGCATGAGCATGGCACCACAGCCAGCCAACCTAATGGAGCAGCTCCTGAAACATCTAATGAAGGTTAGCCTGCACCAGCAGACTCTGACCCAGGGCCTCAACGGAGGTCGTGTAACATCTTACTCTGGAACGCTTCCTGCAAGCTCTGCTGCTCGAAGACTGGAAAGTCGTTGGACTCAGTGCACCCAAGAATCCCTGATGACCTATGGTGGACATGATGGACCTACTGGAGCAGGCACTGGACAATCTAGAAATCAGCAGGGGTGAGTGACAAGAGGCCTGTCCAGAGGGTGCACATTTCTGCATTCTGGATGTCGTTGGGAGAGGGACCCACCCAGGACATGCTCTTCCCCAGGACCTGTCGCACAGGACGGGTCTTTGCACACAGAGTCAGACCCCTCAGCAGGCCCCTCACATGCAAAACCGTAGCTTGCAGGGTGCACATTGCCTGCCCCCACCCTCACAGTCCGTTTAGATGGTCGTCAGGTGAACACCCTCCTTGATACCGGCAGCATTGTCACTCTGGCCCAACCATAAGTCCTGGGCCATACTGGTGAGCCGCCAGAGAACCTCTTGGTATTATGAGTTCATAGCAGCATTGGTTGGGTCACCACTGCACAGGCCCAGATCCAGAGCTGGAAAGGAAAGTGGTTGCTGCTGGTGGGAGTAGTCCCAGAGTTACTTGTGCCCCTTCTGATTGGGCAAAATTGGCTAGGCTTCCCAGGATCCACCAATCCATCGCTGTAAGCCCAGGACCCAACAGCATGTGCCGAGGGCATGCATGGCCGGATGCCGACAGGACCCCAATAATACAAGGGTGAACCATCCACTCCAACTAACCCAACCTCTCTTTTGTATCACCAGGTACTGCGCGAAAGGTCGTTCGGAGAGGAGCAAAAGGAAGAAGCACTGCTGGAGCCCATATGCAGGCCCTCATGTACCTGGCCCACTCACATCACCTTGGCAGCCACCTGGGGGCCTGAAACACCACTCAAAAGCCAATTCCTGTGGCCGGGGATGGATGTGGAGATCTGGAGGTTCTGCTGGTGTCCCCAGTGCTATCAGACATCTTCTCTAGGCCTGCTCCAGGGCCCCTAATCCCGCTGCCCATTATTGAGGTCCCATTCAAGCGTGTGGGTATGGATCAAATGTACCCCAAGGTGGTCCCACTTCGGATGGGACCTCCTGCAACATTGCCAAAGAACTACTGTTGCTGTTCAGCAACTTGGGGGTAGCAAAAGATGTCCTCACGGATCAAGGTATGCCTTTTACATCTTGGCTAATGTCACATATAAGGCATGGTTAAACACATGAGGACATCTGTTTACAACCCACAAACAGACGGTCTAGTCGAATAATTCAATCAGACCCTGAAAAGGATGCTTTGATGAGTAGTAGATGAGGAAGGGAGATACTGGGACCTCCTCCTGCCCTTCATCCTCTTTGTCGCCTGAGAAGCCCCACAAGCCTCCAAGGGGTTCACTCCTTTTGAACTCCTTTTTGGGTGGCAGCCAAGGGGCCTTCTAGACATGGCCAAGGAAGCTTGGGAAAAACAGCCATCCACGTTCCATTCTGTGGTGGAGTACGTACAGGAAATGCAGGATTGCAATGCCCAGGTCATGCCCATCATTTGCAAACACCTGGAGAGTGTGCAGAGAGCCCAGCAAAGAGTTTACAACTGATCTCACTCCGGCTCAGAACCAGGACCTGATGGAGCTGGTGGACCAGTTCGACAGCTACCCCCTCCCTCAGATTGACTATTGACTTGACCAAGGGCTACTGACAGGTGGACCTCGCTCCAGATGCACGACAAAAGACCACCTTCAGCACTGCCCAGTGTCATTGACAGTACTGGGTTCCTCCTGTTACCACAGTACCGTTAAGCCTGCATGGGGCCCCAGTGACCTTCCAAAGGCTAACGGACATCGTGCTGAAACCCCACTGGCCTTTTGCACCTGCCTACCTGGATTATATGGTCCTCCACTCTTCCATCTGGTCAAACCACCTACACCACCTGGGTGAAATCTACCCGAGACCAAACACAAAAAAACAGGTATGTGCCTCTCTGAGGTTGGTAGGCTACTATCACAGATTTGTATCTAACTTCTCCTGGTTAGCAGTCCCCCTCTCAGACCTTACAAAGAAAGGCCAACCAGACCGGGTGTGGTAGACCATTGAAGCAGAGGCAGCCTTCCAGAGGCTGAAGGTGGCCCTCACCGCAACCCGGTCCACTGAAACCCTGACTTTGACCTCCCCTTTTGACCTCCCATTCTCCAGACAGAAAAAGCCCATCTGCAAAGTAGGACTAGGTAGGACAGGTAGTTTGTGCTCTCCCCACAGCCTTAATGCATTACAAATTAAACAAAATATTAAACAAATTCATCAGTGCTTCTCCTGCCATATGGCATCCAGACAAAATGCATGAAATTTAATTAATCGCATGGTGCTGGTTTATTTCTAATTTTAGCATGTAGCATATATTTTTTGGTGTGAATTTTTATCTATACCACTGTTCTATCATGTCACTCAGCCTACTCTGATAATTTCCATTCTTTCATGTAACAGTAGTATTTGACATGAGCTAGGACACGTGTGCTGATTTATTTGACTGTAAAAGCTCAGCAGTCAGCAGTTCTGGTCAAATCACACGAGAACACAAAGCAGAGGATCAGGGCAAAATCCAAACTCACAGAAAAAAAAAACATTCTGCAGAACATGCAAAATATTGAGAACTTACAGCAAAATTCAATGCTAGGAGAGAAACTAGCTAATGCCTTTGTATCTCCTATGAAATTAAATAATATATAATTTTATTATTTATATATTCTATTAATTAATTAATTACTTAATCATTTATTTATTAATTTATTTATGAAATAGTTATTTTAGTCTACATTTTTTTATTTAGAGAGAGTGATGGGTGTAAAAATGAAAACTATACACTGATTGTGTTTCTTAAACTCATCTGTAATGATGCATTTATTTAAGATGGTGTGATGATCAGCTAAAGAAAAAAAGCTTTAATCTGTCATAAAAAGGCCCTTTTCAGTTCTTCTGCTGTTTGAGTGCAGCTGAGGATGACCTCTGACCTGTATTTGTGTGTTCTCTCTATCTCTCTCTGCTTAATTGCAGGAATGAGAGCAGGACTCCTGGCTCACTTCTCTCTGTTCAACACAAGCTGCGTAATTACAGGTCACAACCTCAGAGTGTTTACTTGTTCTTTCTCTTCTTTTTTTTCTCAGTGTCTCTATCTCTTGCTCTGTCTACATAATTTCCTCATTCCCTGTATTGCTGTGTGTGTGTGTGTGTGTCTGTGTGTGCGTGTAGGCAGAACAAAAATTAAAACAGACAGACAAAAAGAAACAATAATGATGTGATTCTATCATATGGAAGCTTCTAAAAGTGAAAAGGTTTGATGGTTTTCAAGTGTTTCTAGACAGATGATGACTGAGGCTGGTCATCTATTGGGTCTGGTGGTGCAAAATCCTGAAATCCAGATAACCCCGACAGGTGTTTGATGAAAACCATTACACTAAAACACCAAAGTCCAGAAATACCTTTTTGAACTGAACTGAAATGAACTTTTACACTTCATTTCTATATAATTTTTTAGATTTTTGACACATTACAGAACGAGCTTAGCCAAAAACGGACTCTTCTTCAGTGGTGGGCTGTGCCTTTCACCTAGGCCTTCACTGGTGTCCTTCCTGAATTAATCTACCTCTATACCATCATTATGACACCACCATGGGTGTCGCTAGGACATTTTATACTCAGCCCTCCTAAAATTCTGCGATTCTCCATAAACTGTACACAAATTGGTGATCTCCTCAGTCCCCTTTAAATTTCATATGAAAACGGCGGCAGACTTCGGCTCCTCCCCGTCTTTCAGCGCGTTCAGTAATGTGATGAGCTGATCAAATGTACTAAAACTCTTTAGTTTCCTCAACATAAGAACGGAACATATGCTGAAGGAAAGCTCACCTGTCCAGCACAGCAGATGGGAATGTTTTTTTTATTTCAGCAGAATCATTTACAGTTCCCAGTGTCACCATGCGAACATCAATCTTAGCAGCTCTTGTAAAAACAACAGATAATTGGTTTAGAGTCACAATTCTGAAGATCCCACTCTAACATCTGGCTCTGGTTTTGAAGAGCTCTGCAATTACTCCACCAGATGAAGCAGCTGGGTGTTAGAGCAGGAGACAGTGCAGCACAGTGGTTCTCGGGGATTAGGACTGGGAATCACTGTCAGGTTTTAACAGGTGTTAGAGTTTCACCTCTGATTAATTTAATCCTCATGCTGGTGTTTCATTGTTTTTTTTAATTTTCTATTGAAAATTTCAATTACAAAGCCACCTGCTGAACTCATCTCCATAATCTCTGTTTTGTTCAAGTGCAAGTGTTTCAGCACAAATCTTTTAGGAAGCTCTTCAGAAAGGTTTGGGAAATAGTCACTTAAAGCTGGAGTTTTTTTCTTTCATGTGAGTGCGAATGACAACGAAAGTGCAAGCAGGATTTTCAGTTTAGGCCACGCCCACTTCATTTTTGAATTCAAATACAGGTACAGATACATGTACAGGTACAGGCATATATTCAGGTACAGACAAAGGTTGAAGTACAGACATAGGTAGAGGTACAGACACAGGTAGACTTACAGGAACAGGCACAGAAACAGACAAAGGTAGAGGTAAGGACTCATGTACAGACACAGATATAGACACAGATATAGACAAAGGTACAGGTGTATAGACACAGGTACCAGTATAGACACAGATACAGATAGAGGTACAGATAATGTCATTACGTTACATTGCTACACTCCTACTACACAAAGCACCTGACTTATACCACTCGACTCATTACATCTCGTAAAGTCAACTGAATTACTGCCACTCCTGGAAGACCAGGATTAGACTTATCAGACCAGACATAGAGACGCCTTCCATCAAAAACAAATAGACCTGTGTGGTTGTGGGTGTGTGTGTGTGTCCAGCTGGGTTGTCTCATTTTTTAATGGCATACCATTCTGTGTTTGTACATCTTAATATCTAGAGCTTAATGTGGCATTAATAATCATAAAACTTTTTGTGGCATGCTAATTTAATTCATGCTCTTTAGTGTATTTATTGGACTAGCTGCAGGATTTAGTTGCGTATCAGTGGGGATATTATACCTGGCTTATACATTCATTTAACATGAGCAGAAAGAATTTGGATTCATAACCTTTTTTTGATGTCTTATACATTATCTAGTAATGTTTCCTACAACTCACTGGTCACTGTTTAGCATTGAGCTAGCTGTTTAAATACAGCTACACTCATTCATTCCTTTGTCTGGTACAAGGGAAGTAAGAAATAACACTTCAGTAAAATGTATTAGAAACTGCATTAGAAGTGCATTCATGTATAAGAAAATACAGCACATCCCTCAATGTTTTATTCTGACTTACAAAATGCTGACACTGGAGACTCCATCCAAGATAGGTGTGCAATGCAGGGCAGAGGTGGGTGGGTCTGGGTGGGGTGTATTAGGGTGCAGGGCAGGGATTGTTAGGCTAGGTGCAGAAGTGGTTAGGCAGGCTGGAGATAAAAACAAAGCCATTTCTTTACCCAAACTCAGCATTGAAGCACTTATGAGTGTCAAGAGCAATGTCTGAGATGCTGGTCATCATTTCCTTAACTTTTTCACAGCCAAAATAGCACCAATAGCATCCATCACAGCAGGTAAGTAAATCTCTACTGCATTAATGCATTATACACACTGAACTAAAGCTAAATATCAGATCTTTTTCACATCTCATCCTTATCTAGGGACCAACCTTCACAACTTACAAACTCATTTCATTTCACTTTTCCTGATGAGGGTTACAGTTATGAAAATGAGGTAACTCGTCAGGATTGCTGGCATTAGTGTTGGTGATACAGTTGAGGAGCTTGATGATCTGGGGAAGCCTTGAAATAAATCCACTGTTTCTCCTGTTCAAGAGGAGCCAGGTTAGGTGGTCTGGGCTGCTGACCATCCAAATGGTAGAAAGGCATCAGGTCCAGGACATACTAAAGGATTTTATCTCTTATTTGGCTTGGGAATCCTGCAAGAATAGTTGGAATCTGATGGTGGAAATACTGAACTGATCAGTCTGACTGACTGTTCAGTCTGAACTGAACTTTTCAGCTTGTTGCTCTTTTTACTTCAGCCAAGCAAAAATGTTTTTTCCCCTTTAGGATTTTATTCACATTTGCAAAAAAATACACAGTAAAGGTGGACTGAACACTTAGTCACTGCTCTGTTTAATTTTTTAAAATCATTTTATAATATTATATTATGTAATACACTACTCACAATAAGTTAAGGATATTCGGCTTTCGGGTGAAATTACAGGATACACCTAAAATGCACTATAACATTTCCAGGTGAACTTAATTTGACTTTCTCTACACTTTTGAATGCACATGTCCAACTGTTCAGTGTTTCAGTACTTTTTGCAGAACTTGCTGTTCTCTAACAAGGTGCTTAACGGCAAAATTCACAACTGGTGTTTGATCCATGAATCCACCAATAAATTTTCTGGTTCCATTAGAATTGGTATTTAAACAGTCCTCTTCATCATGCTGTTCACATTTTGACATCATGAGACCAAGACCACACCTAACAATTGATCAACAGTACCTCACCATTGTGAGGCTTCAAACAGGATGTTCTCAGAGGGAAGTGGACACTGAGCTTAGAGTGTCACAGAGTGTCATCAGCAGGTTGCAACAGAGATACAGAGAGACTGGAAGAGTCACAGAAAGGCATAGAAGTGGACGTCCTTTGGCCACATCCCATGTTGATGACCGCTTCATTGTGAACAGTGCCCTGCGGAACCGGATGATGAATGCCACTCAACTCCAGGCACATTCAAGGGAGGTGAGAGGCACCCAAGTGTCACGTCAGATCATTCGAAACCGTTTACATCAGCGTGGTCTGCGTGCTAGATGACCTGCAAGGGTACCTGACCACACCACCAGGCCAGGGAGCATTTACACTGGACGAGGGACCAGTGGGCCTCAGTGCTGTTCTCTGATGAAAGTTGATTCACGTTGAGCAGAAATGATGGCCGCCAACGATGTTGGAGACGTCAAGGAGAGCGCTATGCATCAGCCACTGTTGTGGTGGTGTTACAGTCTGGGCAGGTGTGTCCACTCAATACAGAACTGCCCTACATCTTGTGAATGGTACAGTGACAAGCCAATACTACCTGAATAAAATCATTAATCCAGTCATTGTGACCCTGCATGAACAACACAGGCCTAATTTCATCTTCATGGACGACAATGCTCCAGCTCATCGAGGTCGCATCATTAGGGAACGGCTGCTGGAGGCTGGGGTACCTCAAATGGAGTGGCCTGCACTTTCTCCAGACCTGAATCCCAAAGAAAACCTATGGGATCAGCTGAGTCGCCGTGTAGAGGCTCGTAACCTTGCACCCCAGAACCTCAGTGACCTGAGGGCTCCCCTTCAAGAAGAGTGGAATGCCTCAGCAGACAATACGTTGACTTGTGAACAGCATAAGACGTCGTTGTCAAGCTGTAATTGATGGTCAAGAGCACATGACATTATTGAGACATTGAGATTTTTTGTTGTGGTATACCCTCCACTGTTGTTGGCTTTTGTTTCAATAAATTGTTTGAGTAAACTTTTTAAATTTTCCATAAATTTCACCCAAAAGCCAAATATCCTTAACTTTTTGTGAGTAGTGTATTTAATTCATATTGTCATGTGGACTGCATTACGGTTCAGGTGAAAAAGCTCTGGACCAGGGTTCAGTTCTCTGCATTGCAACTGAGTTTGTACATACTCTGAATACATCACAGTTCTGAGGGTGAAAACACATTGTTGGTAAAAAAGATCGGAGTAAATTGGCCAGATTGGTTAAAAAGGATACAGTAACTCATTCTTTACAACTGTGGTGACTGGAAAATCATCTCAGACCTTAAGGTGAATGGGCTCCAACAGCAAAGGACCACACCGTGTTCCACTCCTGTCAGTTATGATCAGGAGTCTGAAGCTCTCATGGGACAAAACTGGACAAATGAAAATGAGGAAAATTCACCTGGTCTTTTTTCCAGTCTACAATTGTCCAATTTGGATGAGTCTGTGTCCACCTCAAGCATGGGATTGCATTCGGCTCACCAGAAAAGGCCAGAAAAGGTCCAGGCTCTAGGTCAGGTTTCCTCAGATCTGGCCCACAAGATCCACTTTCCTGCAGAGTTCAGCTCTAACCTTAATCAAGCACACCTGAGCACACTAATCAATGTCTTTAGAATTATTAGAAAATCACAGATAGAGGACTTTGACCAGGGTTGGAGCTAAACTCTGCAGTGCATTGGCCCTTCAGGGCAAGATTTGAGGAACGCTGCTCTAGGTGTTGTCCTGGTTGAAGGCCTGAATGGCCTGCAGGAAGAAGCTCCTCCTCATTTTCTCTGTGTTTGCCTTCAAGGTGTGGAAGCCCTTCCCTGAACACAACATGTTGGGATGGCTGAGGTCCTTCACTATATTCCTGAAGTTGGTCCAGTATCTCTTGGAGCTGTTCTCAAACCAGGCTGTGATATTTCCCATCAGGATGTTCTTAATAGTGCAGGTGTAGAAAATCCTTAGCACCCGAAAGGACAGATTAAAGTCTTTAAGCATATGAGCTGGTAGAGATACTGCCACGCCTTCTTCACCATGGTGTTGTTTATAGCAGGACCATGACAGGTCCTGTGTGATGTGGACACCTAGATACTGGAAAATGTCCACTCCTTCCACTGGGCTCCCTTTGATCATGAGTGGCTGGTAGTTCCTTTCCTGCTTTGTGGTGAAGACCACTATCAGCTCCTTTGTCTTGCTGACAGATGTCAGACGTCATGTCATGTCTGTAGATATGTGTACAGTGAGTACAGCAGGGGGCTCAGTACACAACCCTGGGTGTCTCCAGTGCTGAGGGTGAGGGAGGATAAGACATGTTTGCCCACTCATACTGTTTGTGGTCTGTTTGTCAGGAAGTTGGAGATCCATCAACACATGATTTGGAAGTCCAAGGAACTCCAGCTTAGAGGTGAGTATGGAGGAAATTATTGTTTGATGTGAATTTGAACTGAAGCTCTTAAAATGTATCTGTATAATTTTATGCATTGTGTTGCTGCCACATGATTGGCTGATTGGATAACTGCATAAATGTGTATTAAAAGTAGTACATTAATAAATATAACTGCATAAATATGTATTAAATAAATACATTTTTCTTAAAAAAAAAGATTTAAAACAAAATCCTAGAAGTCTAATTACAAATCTCTAAAATACTAATTTGTATATTAGATCCTGTGTTTAGAATAAAACCCTGTGTGAAAAGGACCTCGGTACGGTCTGTTGCTACTCTTCTCCACCTGCACACTGTAATGATTTATAATCATGCTATCCTGTGTCACCTAGAAGAGAGGTCCTCTTTAGAGTCTGGTTCCACTGTGGTGAGTTTTTCCTCACCACTTTCTCCTCTGTTTGTTCATTGATGATCTAAATCCAATTCCAGACTTATTGCAAATAAAAAATCTGTTTACGTTCAGTACTCTGTAATGAGAAACTGAAGTTACAACCTTGATAATGTGTGTTTGCATAAAAGTGGTCATTTTCTCTGGGCTCTGATGTTAACATCTGATGAAATTAGCTGCTAATCTGGTTCACTATGTCAGGAGTTGTGTCATGTCCTGACAGTGAGGTCAGAGTGCAGAGATTAGTGCCCGCTCCTGTCTTATTGATTTGAGGTGATGTGATAAATCAAGTCAAAACAACATCGTTGCAAACAGACATATGCATGCACATGCCTCTGTCCATCCATCCATCCATCCATCCATCCATCTTCAACTACAGATAAGCGGTGCACAGATCAGTTACACTTAGACAGAGGGAGGGGGAGAGAGAGAGGGAGGGGGGGGAGAGAGAGAGAGAGAGAGAGAGAGGGAGGGAGGGCAGCGCAGAGGCTGTTCCTCTTCTTTTAAGCCTTTACAGCTTCCATCCACCTCCTCGAGCTCGAGACTACTGGAGACGCTCGCGCTGCCTCTCTCTCTCTTTCCCTCACGAGCGCCGCGATGCGCGATGGGTCAGGCGTGCGGACACGCGCTGCTCTGCCGTAGTTATCAGCACCACCCGGCGTCTGAGATGTAAGTGTAACTGTGTGTGTGTGTGTGTGTGAGTGAGAGAGAGAGAGAGAGAGAGAGAGAGAGAGAGAGAGAACGTGACCGGTTCGCTCGGATTCCTCCCCCTTCCCCGTCTAGTCTCTGATGCTTCCACGTTCTGTTTTTTTTCTTGCTTGCCCTTGGGTTGCGCGCGTGCTCTGGCGCCGGTATGCCTCGCGGCGTTTGTGTGCCTCATCATCAGCTCGCGCCAAACTTGTTTATGTTTATGTTAACGGCGGGAGTGCACGCGCTGATTTAACGGCGTTACGAGCTCGCGAACTGTGAGTCGGCAACTTCACTAGCCTCGTGCCTTTTGATGTTGCACACGCGCGTGTCTGTGTGTGTGTGTGTGTGTGTGTGTGTGAGAGATATTCAGTCTCAGTCTATTCAGCGTGGTAGTTATTATTTAGAAGAGGTCTAACGCCCAAGGACTGAAATCATTAAACATGAACAAATACAAACCTGTTCTGTTTTTTGAAATGTCTTCCAGTGTGTGTGTGTGTGTGTGTGTGTGTTTATTGCACTATTTGCTGTAGGTAAAGTGAACACAGGTGATTAATCACTATAGTTCTTATCATCAACATCATCATCATCATTATACACTGTGGGTAAAAGACCTGACTGATGTAGATTTGACATTAAACTGATTGTGATATAGAACTGATTCCGCTATAATATTGAACTTATTCTGCTCTGACACTGAATTAATTCTGGTGTGAAGCTGAACTGATTTTTCTCAGATGCTGAATTGTTTGTGCTCTGATACTGAACTGTTTCTGAGCTGTGTGAAGTCAGATGTGTGGTGCTGGCATACTTGAAAGCTGTGTGAATCAAGATATGTTATTTAACATCACACACATAAACATCACAGAAAAAATACAGTGGATTAGACTGGAAAATATGTCAAATCCACTAGATTCTGTGATTCAGGACAGTATCATATGTGTAGTGGTTAGTATAGTGTTGCTATTGTAAAGTATAGGCATTTACAAAAATATAAAAGAGTTTTGAAAATATGAATACAATAATACAGTGAATGGCTTGTCATTGTGAAAATAATAGTACTTTATGCTGTTCTATTCAGTTTAAAACACTAAAATATGTTTAGACAGTCAGAAGTGAATTAAGCATATTATTATTATTATTAGTAGTAGTAGTAGTAGTAGTATGGTAGAATGGGTCATTAACATGTCTCAGGTGTCTTTGCTCACATTCTGTTTATCCCATTTCACTGAGAGTCATGTGATGATGCTTGTGTGAAACACCACCTTCATTTTGTTTCAGCATGTTATTAATTAAGCAGAATCAATCATAGGGGATTAAACACAATCACTCTAAATTACACTTAATCTCCCGAGACTCACCACTCGTCCTCTCTCTGTTCTGTTCTGACTTCTTCTTTCATTTCAGGATTATTTTCAGAATTTGAACAGCACTTAGTAAATGAAATGTTTTATTATAATGATTAAAATGGATGTTTATTTCCTCTAGATTCTGTTTCAGATGAGGGTTAAACTCATCCAGGTGGCTTCAGGATTTAAATAAATGTTTCAGCTCATCAGCTGAAAAAAAGAGAGAGAATGTTTCCATCCTTTGCTATTCTGATGATCAGTAGAGCGACATTTTCTCTAAGAAATCATATGAATAAGTAACTAGGGAACAAGCTGACTACTGATAAATAAATCAATTACAAAGCCCTCTCTGTTTGGAAGGCTTCAAATAGTCATGTCTGTCTCAGTGAACTGAAGCAGTAAATTTGTTAAAATTTGTGATGGACATCCAGGTCATGTAAAAGTGTAACTTTTTAAGATTTACATGCAGTAAAATATCCAATAGTCACATATTGAAGAAGTATCTGTTTAGAGTGTATCCTCAAACATATATTAATCCTGACCTGAGTGAATTACACCGATCAGCCATAACATTATGACCACGGACAGGTGTAGTGAATAAGACTGATGATCTATTCATCATGGCACCTGTTAGTGGGTGGGATATATTAGGGAGCAAGTGAACATTTTGTCCTCAAAGTTGATGTTAGAAGCAGGAAAAGTGGACAAGAGTAAGGATTTGAGTGAGTGATCTCCAAAACTGCAGCTCTGGTGGGGTGTTCCCGGTCTGCAGTGGTCAGTATCTATCAAAAGTGCTCCAAGGAAGGAACAGTGGTAGACCAGTGACAGGGTCATGGGCGGTCAAGGCTCATTGATGCACGTGGGGAGTGAAGGCTGGCCCGTGTGATCCGATCCAACAGACGAGCTACTGTTGATCAAACTGCTGAAGAAGTTAATGCTGGTTCTGATAGAAAGGGGTCAGAATACACAGTGCAGGACAGTTTTGTTGCGTATGGGGCTGCATATCTGCAGACCGGTCAGGATGCCCATGCTGACCCCTGTGCACTGCTGAAAGCACCAACACTGGACACGTGAGCATCAGAACTGGACCACAGAGCAATGGAAGAAGGTGGCCTGGTCTGATGAATCACGTTTTCTTCTACATCACGTGGATGGCCGGGTGTGTGTGCATCTCTTACCTGGGGAACACATTGCACCAGGATGCACTATGGGAAGAAGGCGAGTCAGTAGAGGCAGTGTCCTGCTTTGGGCAATGTTCTGCAGGGAAACCTTGGGTCCTGCCATCCATGCAGATGTTACTTTGACACGTACCACCTACCACCTGTTACGGATCATGTACACTCTTTCATGGAAACGGTATTCCCTGATGGCTGTGGCCTCTTTCAGCAGGATATTGTGGCGGGACACAAAGCAGAAATGGTTCAGGAATGATTCGATGACCACAACAACCAGTTTGAGGTGTTGACTCCGCCTCCAAATTCCAAAGATCTCAATCCATTCCAGCATCTGTGGGATGTGCTGGACAAACAAGTCCCATCCATGGAGGCTCCACCTTGCAACTTACAGGACCTAAAGGATCTGCTGCAAACATCTTGGTGCTAGATCCCACAGCACACCTTCAGGGATCCTGTGGAGTCCATGCCTCAAGGGGTCAGGGCTGTTTTTGGGAGCAAAAGGGGGACCAACACAATATTAGGCTGTGTGTGTGTTTAAATGTGTATCCATCAGCCTCTCTTTATATTGTCAGGTGAGAACAGGAGATCATCAACACAAAACAAAAAACTATTCTAAGAGAGAAGCTCCAGTATTTCTGGATCATCATGATTTCTCACAACCTTCCTTGCTATTGCATATGAAGGACATAATAACACCAGTGGCTGTGTGAGGATCAGCTGGGTTCCCATGTGCAGTAGTGTGGCTGTGCAGTAGTGTGCTATTGTTACATCAGTGAGGTACAATAACATGCTGCTGCAGATCTTTATGAGATGTTTTATAGTGAGCAGCTGGTTGTTGTTACCTGGTGCTCATGTGATTGTTGGTTGTGTGTGTGTGTGAGAGAGTGAGATGATGTCCTGAAGCTCTCACTGATTTTTAAACGCAGTAGTGGTCAGTTCTCTGAGCCTGAGGACATGGTTATTTACTTACTTACTTGATTTCTCTCTCTCTCTCTCTCTCTCTCTCTCTCTCTCTCTGTCAGGGTTAGTTCTAGGGCTTAGGATTAGGGATAAGAGATAGGGTTGGATAGGGTTTGGACTAGGGATTTTTTTTTAAAAACCAAATAATACTCCTAAGCATATTCTCTTAAATTAATTCCCTTTAAATTAAATTTTGGAAACCAAGCCTGTAGAGTTTTACTCCATCATAATTCATCTTCTTCTTTTGTTTAGTCATTGATAGAACCATTGGTTCAAGGGTTCAAGCAGTAGTTTAGTGGTTAAGGTGTTGGGCTACCTGATCAGATGGTTGTGAGTTTAAAACCCAGGGCCACAAAACTGCTGCTGCTGAGCCCCTGAGGCCCTTAACCCCTTAATTGCTCAGTTGTATAAATGAGATAAATGTACGTTGCTCTGGATAACAGCGTCTGTCAAATGGCAGAAATGTAAGACCAGTGAGTTTTAAATTCTGTACTCCATACTTTATAAAAGATTTACTCAGATGAGTCGTCCCCTTCTGTTTAGTGATATTAACCTCATTAAAATGGCTTCTTGACACTTTCTTAACTCCTCAATTTCACACACAGTGTCAACTCTCTGAAATGAACCCAAAAAAGCAGTTCTAATTCAATGTGAGTCTCAGCCCTGAAACTCCCTAAAATTTCTTCAATGGAGATTGAATTCTTTGAACTTTATGAAAGTCTTTGTTCTTTCTGAAACTGTAGAAATGAATGGAATATAATTCAACTGTTCAGACTTAATCTGTGAATGTTTCCTTCTAATTTCTTGAATGTCTCAGCTATACTCAAAGTATCTGTGTTGCCTCATGAAAATGAATTCCTTGTGTACAGATTCTAAAAAAACGAATAAGCTGTGAATGAATTAGTGCCTTAAATGTATGCTCTGGATGATCACTAGTCTTAAACAGTGAACCATGTTCCTTAAAATATACTGTAGTTTGGATCTTTTTAGTCCTCATTATGGTTTATGTAAAGTACACTGTGGAGTCTAAAAAATTAATCTTGTTTACATGAAATGATCAAAAGATGCCTTATTATCATGCCACATTCCAAATATTTGTTATGTATAATTATCTATAATAAAATAACGGAAGATTTGGACACTTAGAGAAGTCTCCCATTTTGCCATGTAGATATTCACATGAACCTTTCACCCTTAGCTGACCCCTGAATCTGTAACAAACTGAAAAACGTCAGACTTTTTTCTAATAACTGATCAACAGGACATTGTGGGTCTGAATAGCAGTCATGTGTGTATTGCATGAAGGCCAAGTGCTATATTAATGTTAGTATGTAAACTTTCGATATCAACCACTATTGATTTTGTGAAACAGGAGTAATGAAATAATCCTACTGTGCTGTTGTAGGTCCCACTGTCACAATCTGAGACTGAAAGGTGACCCTGGGTATATCTCAGAAGGAGTCAACTATGTTTATGAAATTTTTGATAAAAGATAAAATAGTCTTATTCTAGGTGGATTGGGACTCATTAAATGATGATTTTGTTTCTTATTCATACTTTAATTGTGTTTGGCTTCAAATAAATATTGCTGCATATACATGATTACAATCCATGATCTTTTTATCAGCTTTTATCAGCCAGTTTATTAATAATAGTTTTTTTCTATTATAACATGTCTTATGTGATGTTAAACTATAAGTAAAAGAAAACAAGTGATCTACCACTGTATTATTCTGCTTCTCATGAAAATTTCAGTATAAAAAATAAAAATTCTGTAAATTGTACATACTACAAAATAACCGAACAATTTTTAATTGTGTAGAGTTTAATACACATGGACGTCCCTAGGATGCTCTTTACTCTCCACCTTAGAAACTGAAATAAAAGTCAAACCTCTACTCAGTAACTCCTCCTGTGGACCTGACAACTGGCATGTTTTAGATTAATTGGTGGTACTATGGTATTTTTTTTTCTTCTTTGAATCATGCTCTTCCTGTGAAATGTTGTTGATGATTAGGGAGTAAGTTAAAAATGAATCACTGTTGTGTTGATAATAGCAACAAGGAAAGGTTCTTGTGTATGAGGAAAATATATAATGCACATGTTCTCATTAACATACGGAACACTTCTATTTTTGTAGCAGTTTATAAACTAACGCTAAATGAGAATTAGCAGTGTTGTTATTATAATACATCTGGAAGTTACATCTGGACTTTAGTGAGTCTGTAAATGAGATCTGTGGCTCCAAAATCATTCAGATGTATTTGAGTTGATGATCAGTGAGCATGTCGATCAGTCATGCTAATCCTAGTCTGTGCTAATCCAATGAGCCTTTTGAGTTCAGTCAGAAAAATTTCCACTGTGTGGGGACACGACTGTGTTTCTCCTGAAACAGTCCTTCTAACAAATGACATTACAATCCCAGAAGAGTTTGAGCAGGCTGATCAATGAGCATGCTAATCACTCATGCTAATCTGATGAGTGGTCTGACAAATTCTTCAGTTTGTCAGCTCACTACAATCCCTCTCATATCCTTTTTTTAATGTATTAATCAGTTAATGAATAAATCATTGTTGAGTTCAGCGTTACTGAATTCACTCGTCAGTTTCACAACCAATGACAATCTACCAGCATGGGGTCTGACTGTGTTTCTCCTCAACCTTCAAAAAAATCACAACAATTTCCCAGATGTGATATTAGCATGCTAATCAAGGGGCATGCAAATCAGTGTGAACGCTAATCAGCCAGCATGCTAATCAGACCTACAGATGTGAGGAGTGTTCCAGAAGCTGCCGGATATCACGACTGAGGAGTTCAGAGGCTGTGGATGCAAGTGCAGTTTTATTTGAAACAGTATAACACCATCAACCAAAACCGTGAAGCAAGAACCATGAACCATAAAAAGAAACAAAAACATGCAGCGAGGCTGTGGAACACACAGTGACTGACACACAAGAATGACTAAACCTTGACAATGATACATACAGAAGCTGGGACTTGAGAAGGGGTAGTAGTGCTGATTCGGGGTAACAGCTCAGGTGTGGGGGATCACAGGGACATGTGAAGGTGTACAGGTAATAAAAGCTCAGCATCAATTCCACCTTAACCATACCCATGGATAAATCTCCTTTATTCTGTTCTGCTTTTTTTTGAGAGAGTGATATTTAGTTTTTATTTCTCTGTCTCTTTGTCTCTGAATGTGATATCATGTACACGGTTATTATTCATAAATCACCTGTAACAAACAGAATCTCAGCCAATCAGAGCCTCATGCTTCTTTAATATCGTCCCAGCTGACTGCTATTTAATACAAAGCAGAACTAATGAAGTTTCTGAATAAATCCTTCAGATTCATACGCACTTCAATAACCATCCTAAACTCTAACCCTTCATGGCACACATGAATGTTCTGAATGTAAAAGATTTATTTTTGCCATTAAATCCCAAAATCCATTTGATATCGTTTTTCTGTAACAGTTACAGTTACATACTGTACTCCAGCGTATCTGTGATTTGTGATTGCTACAGAACGAGTGGACCAGCCTGTGATTTGCAGCCATATGAGGTGCAGCCATAGTTTCACAACAATATAAAAATAAAAGCAGTGTGTAACTGTAGTGCGTCTGTACAGCTGAGGAGATGAAGAGACTCACTAACAGACAGGATCCCAGTGGTACAGAAACCCTTTATTTCAACTGCTCATTTTTTTTTTTGATGAAACTTTATTAATATTGTGTTATTTTCAAACATCAAATCTCTAGAATTATAATAGATCATAAATAATGAATAACTGTAGAGTCGCATCCATACAGTAAAGTTATGTTTAATTGATATGCACTCACTTTCCTCTGATGTGATGCCCTACAGTATTTCTCCTGTTTATTTAATACATTTCACTCCAAACCTCAGCCTCACATACATACATAATAAACCATGCATTTACTGATCACATAAAAAAACACTTCAGTTTACTAATCTGACTTGCAAAACAGTGATATAATCATGTGTGAACAAACTGCAGACCTGGCAACCCTGTAGATCAGACATTGATGCAGTAAGGGTGTGGTTTTTTTTTTTACCTTTTATTATGAAAATTCATTAATGTATAGATCATGTTAAAGTACGTCAGTGAGGAGGTAACCTTGAGATTATACACGTCAGTATTCGGGCCTCACACTGAAGCAGTACTTGGACGTTAGGTGAAAGTTACACACATGGGGCAGAGTTTGTCTAAAACAGAGGTGTGTGTCCATCACACTTGATTGTGATCTTGGCTCGAGTGAGGAGCAGTGTTATAGTCCAGCTCCACTGTCTGACACGTTTATGTAATCACAATATGTCATGCTGAAACAAGGTATTCAGCAAACACAAGCATAAATCAGTTTAATGGCAATATAAGAACATTAACACCAGCTAAGATAAAGAGAGATGTTAGAGAGAGAAGGTACAGAGAATGGATGATGAAGATGATGAAGGACAGAGCTCATGTTGCTACCACACATTAAAGTACAGTGTAGGAAACACAGCTCCCACAGTGCATTACATTAGCCTGGCTGATATAGAATACCCACAATGCACTGCAGCATTCATAAGGGTTAGAGGACTATTTTGGCAACAGGTTAAATCTTATGTTAAAAGATTGACCTTTGACCCCTGTTTGAGATTAATCAGGCTCATTGATATTGAAGGATCATCAAGATCAAGTGTGTTAGTGTGTGTGTTCTTTGTGTGTCCCCGTGTGTGTGTATGTGTGTGTGTTATGTCTGGATGTGGTTGCTAGGATGATGGCGTGTTTATGGACCTCTTGGTCAGGTATTTGATGAAGCTCAGAGCTCACACACACACACACACACACAGGAATCTGGTGTTGAAGCTTGAGGCAGCACTCAGAATGTCTTATTTGGAAAAAAAGACAGACACAAGATCTCTCTCTCTCTCGCTCTCTTTCTCAGGAGAATCACTCCTTGTCATTCTTCTTCTTGTTCAAATAGATTCATGTATTCAGTATGACAGCTGTTCTTGCAGAACGTGTCTTGACAGTTCAATTTCCTGCACACACACACACACACACACACACACACACACACACACACACTGCTCATACCAGACAAGAGATCATTTATCTGGGAATAATTCTTCTTTCTATTTTCTGCCTGAAGACTGTCATGCTACTCTCTCTCTCTCTGTTTCTGTGTCCATCAGACAAAATATATAACAATAAAATAATTTATTTATTTTATTATACTGAAGTTACATCACCTGTGTAATGAGGAATGATGAAACTGTGCTGTTGTACAAGAGTAAACACACACACATACACACACACACACACACACACACATACACACACATAACACACCCAGTGTGTGGTCTCTTCATGCACAGAATAAAGCATCGAGCTGTTGCTCTGTTTTTTTCTCTCGCTCATCATTTGCTTGTTTTTTACATCTGAGTAAAAGAGATGTTTATGACACTTTCTCACCAGTTGCCTAGCAACTATTACAGGTAGCCAACATTATCATTAGGACCGTAAATCTACCCTTATATGCTGCCTGTGTGTTTTACAGTGGTGGCTGTGTGACAGTTTAGTCATGCAGAGTGATTCCTTAGTGACGGGGTTATAAAAGCAACGGAGACTTGATCCAGCTGTGTGAGGAAAACAGCAGGAGGTTTCACAGAAATTTTATTTAAGCAGATTTATTTCATGTGAAACCTGTTTATAAAGTCAGTGAAATTGGTGGAGGTCAGGGTCAGGGGGCGGGGTTAGGGCATGTAGATTATTTAATTAATATTCCATAAAACTTATTTAGCTTGAAATTAAAATTGTCTTCGTTTTTAGTTTCAAAATGAACAAATCAAACATTTGAACAAAACAATTAAATAAATGAATTCTTGAGTTAGAGCTTGTGTTTTCCTTTTTTGTAAACACCTACAAACCCATACAGAATCATTATAAATGATAATGTTGTAACTACTCCATAATGTAGCAGGTTGGACACAGACACACAGGAGGCAGAAATAGAAAAAACAAGTGCTCTCTCATTTGTGAAAGAGTGGAGTCACCACAAGCTTTAGGACAAGGGGGCTACAGAGCAGGGCTGAACAGTGACAAGGCAGGACCCAGGGAGCTCCATGGGGAACAGCACGTCTGGGGAGCATAGTAACAGCTACAACAGCTAGCAACAGCTTACTAGAAAAAGAGGCATAAAACAGCAAAGACTACCAGAAAGATTTACTTACCTGATTGTGTCTGCTGCAGCCTTTTAGACTACTCTGGCTTTTGCTGGAGGGTGAAGCGCTGCAGCTGCAATCAGCGTTGAGCATTGAGGACCTTCGGGTATTACAGGTGGTCTGTCCACATGGGTGAGTACATGTGCTAATGCCCAGGTAGACAGCTGCAAGCTGGTGATGAGATCTTTGGACAATATCTATCACGTACACAAAATCACTGGAACTCCAAAGGGGAACCAGAGCTAGTACCACTCAAGTATCAAGAGTGGATAAAATGCATGATCTTCCCAGTTGCACCATCAAGCCAGCCACCTAGGGAAGGAGAAAACTGTTAAAGACTGAAACTTGTATTTTTGGCTGTTCAGGTTAGGGGAGTCCAGAAGGGCTGAGACTGGCCTGCCATCCATCTCAATGGTGGGGTCAAAGTGTGGAGTGCATACCAAACCAACTGGGACTTATGAGCTTGCTGCTGGAGTTGGAGGGTCCATAAGCTTGGCAAGCATCAGTGCACATTCTGTTGACATGGTGTTCATGCCCACATTCTCTGCTACTGTAGCTAGAGTAGGCTAAGCACAGGCACACAGAAAACAAAGCTAGAGAAAAGAAGCACTCTTATTTTATGGGCAGTAGTGTAAGAGATAGAAAGAAGTGATATTAAGCTGTGCTAATAGCTCAGGCCACCTAGGAAGATGGCCCAACAACGCCATGCAGTGCCATGTGCCTGATGACAATGACGCTCACTACTAGTCAACAACTTTTGCAGAAAAGACAGTAGCATCGATTACCAACTTTTGCCAGGTCACTTTATACACCTGTCTGTGTCTGCTGTCTTCTGTTATACACCCCTGGCTTCTGCTGGAGGGTGAAGAGCTGTGGCTACAATCATTGGCTACTCTACCTTGCACCATATATCTTCATGCTGTCCACAACAAGTGGGATGACAGTCTACAAGGAGTGTGCCTGCTTAGCTGTATGTGGGCAGTGGCTCTGCCATCAGACTACTCCAATCATTTGATTGGATGTTAGCTTGCCCCTGAGGCCTTACAGGTGGTCTGGGCAGGCAAGAGAGTGTACGCAACTCTCAGCAGGTAGCTGTCCATAAACTGTACAGAAATTTGTGATCGCCTCAGTCCCCTTTAAATTTATATAAAAATTGGCGGTAGTACAGTGGAATGCTGCAATAAGTTGATCCTACCCTGTTAATCAAACCTTTATTTTATTTTATTTATTTATTAATTTATTATTTTTTACTATTATACCGTCACTGGGGGCTGAGTCCCCCTTAAATGAAAATTCGTTATTCGTTGCAATCCTGTATGAAACAATAACTGGTGTTCCTGATGGTCGAGCTGTACACTGAAAATATTTTCGTATACCGAGGTCAAATTCGAATCGAATAATGAAAATTCAAACACAGGGGTAGTCGAGGACCGAGGTACCACTGTATATTTTTGTTCAGGCTTGTTAGGGGGTCTCACTCCAGGAGGACTGAGACTAGCCTTCCATCCACCACACCAGAGATGAAGGGTGCATTGGGTAGTATGAAGCACACAACCAGGATTTGTCAGCCTGCCCCATAGGCTGGGTAGGCATCATTACCCATCCCCGGCCCACTCTCAACCAGCCAAGCACCATGACGCTAAATACTAGCTAACAGGAAAAAGATAGGAAGTGAGCTCTGAGTGTAAACTATCTGGTCATCAACTTTAAGCAAAGAAATAGAAGCATAATTCAGCACTTATCAACAAAAAACTTTTCTTGCTTATCTATGTCTGGTGCACCCTTTTATAATTCCTGGCTTCTGCTGGCGGGTGAAGAGCTGCGGCTGCAATCATTAGCCTCCAGCCGTGTGTGCTTCTGCTGCCCCACCTTGCAGCCATGTGCCTTCATGCTGTCCACAACAAGCGGGGTGCTGAAACGGAGCTGTCTCTTCAGCACCAGGACGGCAGTCATGCGAGGAGTGTGTGTGCTTGACTGTGTGTGGGCGGCATTTCAATTACGATTCATTCATTAAATCACTGAACAATATAAAAACATTTAAAACTAGACTTCAGGTCTCAGCAGTCTTTAAAAACAGCTTTTTATTATCACTTTTAAGAAGAAGAAGAAGAAGCTTTTTGAAATTGTCATTTCAACCACATATAGCTGACGCAGTACATAGTGAAATGAAACAAGGACCCTGGTGCTACATAAACATACAGCATATAATTACACACAGAACAACAACACAGAGCTAGGACAGGAGTTAGTCCTGGCCACATAAAGTGCAACGTGTGCAACAAGGTGCAAACAGAGCAAAGACAAGACAAGGTGCAAACAGAGCAAAGACAAGACAAAAACAGTGCAAAAACAGGACAGGACACATAGCACCAAGGAAGAACATGTGCAGTGAAACAAAATGTAATGATATGCAATCTTGAGAAACTGTAAAAACCAGATATCTAAAAACATATATGATTGTAATATATGTAGAACAGCATGACAATATGTATTTGTGCAAAAATGCAGTAGCAGCGGTTGAAGTAGTACAAATAAGAAATAACATTATAGCTGCGGTTGAAACATTTTAACAGCAGATGAAGTAGTGCAAATAAGTAGTAAACATAATATTTGTGAGTCTGTTCACACAGGTGTGTGTGTGTGTGAGAGAGAGAGAGAGTTTGGTACAGTTCAGTCCTGGGTGTTGAGGACCCTGATGGCTTGAGGGAAGAAACTGTTACACAGTCTGGTTGTGAGGGCCTGAATGCTTCGGTACCTCTTTCCAGACAGCAAGAGGGTGAAGAGTGTGTGTGAGGGGTGTGTGGGGTCATCCACAATGCTGCTGGCTTTGCGGATGCAGCGTGCAGTGTAAAGGGAAGCGAGACTCCGATGATCTTCTCAGCTGTCCTCACTATCCACTAAAGGGTCTTTTGATCCGAGACGGTGCCGTTCCCAAACCAGGCAGTGATGGAGCTGACCAGGACACTCTCAGTGGTCCCTCTGTAGAACAGTCAGGATGGGGGGAGGGAGATGGACTTTCCTTAGCCTCCTCAGGAAGTAGAGGTGCTGCTGGTCTTTCTTGGTGATGGAGCTGATGTTGAGTGACCAGGTGAAGTTCACCAAGGAATTTGGTGCTTTTGACGATCTCCACAGAGGATCCGTCGATGGACAGCGGAGAACGGTCACACTGTGCTCTCCTGAAGTCAACAACCATCTCTTTAGTCTTGTCTAGTCTTGTCTTGTCTCGACATTCAGGGACAGATTCTTGGCTTTACACCCAGCTGTTAGTTGTTGCACCTCCTCTCTGTATGCTGACTCGTTGTTCTTGCTGATGAGACCCACCACGTGGTTGGAGCTGTGCATTGCTGCACAGTCGTGAGTCAGCAAAGTGAACAGCAGTGGCTGAGCACACAGCCCTGAGGAGCTCCAGTGCTCAGTGTGGTGGTGCTGGAGATGCTGTTCCCGATTCAGACTGACTGAGGTCTCCCAGGCATGAAATCCAGGATCCAGTTGCAGAGAGAGGTGTTCAGGCCCAGCAGGCTCAGCTTCTCAATCAGGTGCTGAGGGGTGATTGTGTTGAATGCTGAACTAAAGTCTATGAACAGCATTCGTATGTATGAGTCCTTATCGTCCAGGTGGGTTAGGGCCAGATGGAGGGTTGTGGTGATGTCATTGTCTGTGGAGCAGTTAGGATGAAACGCGAACTGCAAGGGGTCCAGTGAGGATGGTAGCTGGGTCTTGATGTGCCTCATGACGAGCCTCTCGAAGCATTTCATCACGATTGGTGTGAGTGCGACAGGACGATAGTCATTGAGGCATGAAACTGTAGACTTCTTCGGCATGGGGACGATGGTCGTTGTCTTGAGGCAGGTAGAAACAACGGCGCTGCTCAGGGAAATGTTGAAGATGTCAGTAAAGACATCAGCTAGCTGTTCTGCACATTCCCTGAGCACTCTGCCAGGAATGTTGTCTGGTCCAGAAGACTTACATGGGTTATCTCTGCATAGAGTTCTCTTCACTTCAGCCGTGGAAAGACAGAGCACCTGGTTGTTAGGAGGAGGGATGGTCTTCCTTGCTGCTACGTTGTTCTGTGCCTCAAAGCAAGTGTAGAAGTCGTTCAGCGCATCTGGGAGGGAGGTGTCACTGTCACAGGCAGGTGATGTGGCCTTGTAGTTCATGATTGCCTGAATGCCCTGCCACATGCATCGGGAGTCTCCGATGTCCTGGAAGTGGCCGTGGATTCTCTGGGCATGTGCGCGCTTCACCTCTCTGATGGCTCAGGACAGTTTGGTCCTTGCTGTTTTTAAGGCCGTCTTGTCCCTTGCTCTGAAGGCAGGGTCTCTCAACTTCAGAAGAGCACGCATTTTTGCAGTCATCCACAGCTTTTGGTTGGAGCGTGTGTTGATGGTCTTGGAGACGGTCACTTCATCGATGCACTTGCCGATGTAGCCGGCCACTGATGCCGTGTACTCCTCCAGCTGATTGAGTCGCCATTGGTTGCAACCTTCCTGAACATGTGCCAGTAAGTGCACTCAAAACAGTCCTGAAGAGCAGAGGCTCCTGCTGGCCAGGTTTTAAACTGTTTCAGAACCGGGTTAGAGTGTCTGATGAGTGGTCTGTATGCTGGAATTAGCATAACAGAGATGTGGTCTGAGTAGCCGAGGTGGGGGCAGGGCTCCGCACTATGTGCACCGGGAATGTTTGTGTATACAAGATCCAGCATGTTCGCCCCTCTCGTTGCAAAGTCCACATACTGGTGGAATCTTGGGAGCACTGTTTTGAGATTTGCATTATTGAAATCTCTGGCGATAATAAACAGACCGTTGGGGTGAGCATTGTGCAGATCGCTAATAGCCCCTAGAGATCACATAGTGCCTCCTTAGCATTAGCACTTTGGGGAATGTACACACCGAAAATGAAAGCAGTGGTGAATTCCCGGGGTAAATAAAACGGTCTGCATCTAACAGTCACAAACTCCACTAGTGATGAACAGTAACTAGAAACAAGCACAGATTTCTTGCACCAATCCATGTTGATGTAAACACGCACACCACCACCGCAAGTCTTACCATACAGAGCTGCATTTCTGTTGGCGGCATCCGGAACTCTGTCGCTGAGCCATGTCTCCGTAAAACAAATATGCAGCAGTCTCTGTACTCATGCCGTGTAGTTAGCTGGAGTCGGATGTAGTCCAGTTTATTGTTCAGTGAGCAAACATTGGACAGAATAATGTACGGGAGAGCCGGCCGGCTAGGGTTTGTTTTTAGCCTAGCATGAACACCCACCCATTTTCCATGCTTCCTCTGCATAGAGTACCGCTTGCAACGTCCTCTCTTCCGGCCACTGGCATCAGGCGACACAGAGGACTGAAGGCCTAGTTTTTGCAGCAAGCCGAGGACGCGAATTTACCCGAGTACATCATCATGCAAGTAAGAAATTGCATGATTTCCGTACTTTAGTATCGTCTGGCGGTCATATACATGAACACCACTGTCTTTGGTGTCCATGCACCTTGAGATTCGGGCTAAAACAAACAAAAAAACCCCTATATAACATATATTTATGTTTATATAATATATCACATATATTGATATATCACTGAACAATATAAAAACATTTAAAACTAGACTTCAGGTCTCGGCCGTCTTTAAAAGCAGCTTTTTCTTCTATAACCTAAATAATCTAAAATGCAGTTTTACTCACGCTTAGTGTCATTTATTTTGTGTGAGAACCGGTTAACTAATCTGAAGTTTAGCTAAATAATATAAGTAAAGAATAAATAAGTTAGTAAATATATAGTGTAAGCTTGAGGTCAGGGTAACAAGGCGGAGTTAGTGCTGGTAAATTTAGATAAAAGTAAAGAAGAGGAAAAAGTTTAAATTCTTACACATGATGCTGGATAATTCTCACCTGTTAGATAATCAACAGTCTGTCTCATTCTTCTTTTTATTCATGCTGAAAAAAAACCTATATTATTTGTGATTATTCTCTTCATCACTGAGCGATTTTATTCTTTTTTGAGATATTTTCATGTGATGGTGTGAGGTGTGTTTCAGATCATTAGCATCACAGTTAGAATTATGTTCTTATTTTACAAACACCAGGAGCCACCAGGAACTGGAGTGTGAGGTTTCCCTTTACAGTTTCCTTCTTTATTATTTTTTAATAGAGCATTAATGTTAGCTAGAGGAATGCCTAAAGCTTCTCAGAGCATGAAGAAGCTGAAATGGAAACAGATCCGACTGGAATCTGATTTGTGTTCATCAGCATGCCTTCTGAGTAAATCTTCACTGATGTTGTTAGCCTTTAGAAAAGAAACAGAGACGTAAATCAGCAAGGATTGCCAGGATACTTTGCTCACCTATCTGTGTCTGCTGGACTCCCCTGAGCTGCTGGAGGGTGAAGAGCTGCAATCATTGGCCACCCCACCTTGCAGCCACTTGACATCAAGTGGGGTTCTGGAACAGAGCTGTCTTTTCAGCACCAAGACAGAACTCATGCAAGGAAGACTTTTCTAAGGTAGTACACATGGGCTGTCCAGGAGACGGAGTGTTTGTGACAACATCTAGGTAGACAGCTGCAAACTGGTGATGTAGATCTAGGATGAAGTTCATCAGGTGCTGGAAAGTCACTGGAGTCCAAATGGGAGCATGGACTAGTGCCACTTGCTAGTATCCCTTTGTGGGGTCAAATGTGGCTATAATACAGGCTCTCCCCCGTCACTCCACCCAGAAGGCAGCAACTGAAATCTGTGTTGAAGTCATTGTGGCTGTTTGGGTCAGAGTGCTTCCAGAGTCCAGGAGGTCTGAGACCAACATGGAATACACCTCAGTAGAGGTGTGTGGGTTTGATGTGGGGAGCACATACTCAGAAAAACAGGGTTTGCCAGCTTGCTTTAGTTGCAGTGGGGAAAGGGAAGGTGAGAGAGCAAATAGTGTAAGTGAGGTGTACTGTTATTGAAATCTACTGGCAAGACCCAGGAAGCACCATTAAGGGGATGCAGTGTCTGAGGAGTGAAGTCCTCTGTGCTGTCATCAGCTTCTAGCAAAGTAACAGAATCAAAAATCTACATTAGTTACCAAAAAACTTTTCTTGCTTATCTATGTCTGCTGCACCCTTTGATACTTCCTGGCTTCTCCTAGCGGGTGAAGAGCTGTGGCTGCAATCATTAGCCTCCAGCCATGTGTGCTTCTGCTGCCCCACCTTGCAGCCATGTGCCTTCATGCTGTCAAAAAAAATGGGGTGCTGAAACGGAGCTGTCTCTTCAGCACCAGGACGGCAGTCGTGTAGGACGGCAGGTGTGTTTCAGATCATTAGCATCACAGTTAGAATTATGTTCTTATTTTATAAACACCAGGAGCCAAACTGGAGTGTGTTAGATTTACATCTTTCTGTTTTTTTAATTGTGTTAATGTGAGCTAGAGACACATCTAAGAAGCTGAAACAGATCAGACGGAGAATTGGATTTGTGTTCATCAGAATGACATCTGAGTAGTCTGAGTAGAAGAGAGAACCTGAAACGTTTAGCCATGACAGTGGAATGTGAGGAATTCCTCCTGGTTTGTCTGTCAGATACACACACACACACACACACATACATGCATTATTTATTAGCATTTAGAGCTGCATTCTGTATCACTTCCCTCTTTATTCTCCATAAAGCACTGCACTCCACTGACCATCTTCCAATCCCGACTCCATGCTGAATTTTTCCCACATCCCAACCCACTTTATCCAGTTCTTTAAAAGATCTCTATCTCTCTGAGGTGTTCTAATATGGAAAATGTGAATGTGCAAGATTTTTGCTTCATGGAGGAATATACTGTATAGGAATAAAGCAGAAATCCCACATAATGATTAGGAAAAACAGGGCATGTCTAAGTCAGAGCCGGAATTCTAGGTTATTCCCAAGTTCATGAGAACACAGAACTCTACTTGCTTTCTATATTTCAGAATTAAGAATATCTTACTCCAGTTGAGAATTCCAGGTCATATTTTGGGATTTTCCTGACAGTACAGATTTCTCCAGGATGTTATTGCTGTGCTTTAGGCTTTAGAGCGGCAGTATGCAACAACAGAATGGTCCAGTTGCATGGATGCATATGAATGAAGCAGTTTCTTAGTTTTTAATACTATTGACTATGACATGGGGAAAATACACACACACACTTCTCTGTCCAGTTTTCACCATTTACCAAGCTTTGTGTTCCAAATCAGACCTGAGAAAAAAAATCGTTCTGGAGTGATGTCTCTCACCCTGGAGCTTGTCTCTGCTCCACTGTTTTAACTGTTTTTTAACACTAATTAGAGTGTTAATACAGACTCATCCTCTGTGAGTTTCAGCGCAGCCTCCAGCTTGTCTCTGCTCCACTGCTGAGTATCTGATGGGTTATTAGAAAGTCAGCACATGTCGTGACCTCAGGGTTATAATGTATTGTCTGGTATTTTGCTCAAAAATGACATGACTTTATTCTCCTGTGGGAAGAAATACAGGTCTACTGAACCAGTGTGTGTGTAAAAAAAACACTTCTCACACTCTCGACCAGAGATGGGTAGTAACGAATTACATTTACTTCGTTATATTTACTGGAGTAAATTTTTTGGGTAACTTGTACTTTTAGAGTATTTTTAAAGATGTGTACTTTTACTCTTACTCAAGTACATTTTTAGTGAAAAAAAAATACTTTTACTTCGCTACATTTGGCGGCGTTCCTCCGTTACTGTCAAATGGTAATAATTAATATGAGCTTTTTAAAATATTATTTTTAAATAATGGCTTGTTCACAAGTCACGTGAGATGTTGGAGAGGCTGCTTCGTGAGAGGCTGTTACGGATCTCCCGCTTACGCTTAGCGCATTTAGAGGAAGATGATGAAGCTGAAGCAGAGGAAGATGTGTGCGAGTTAACGGAGGAAGATGACCCATGACCTCAAGTTCAGTCTATGTTTGCACTCCAAGATGTCAAAAAGAATAGTTTCATAATGCGATGCATGCTGTGTTCACCAAAACCGACTGACATCACAGCGTACAAGAACTCCAGCTCCAACCTGAAAAAACACAGAGCAGTTAGGCCTATTTCAACCCTATTAATGGTAACTATGGGCATTGACCTTATTTTAACAGCACATTTCTCACACTGTCCAAATGTTTTTCCTCATATGCCCTCTCGTGCAAGCAATGACCAATATCTTGTGAACCCTACAAACAACAAAGTGAAAGTGAAAATAAAGACAGAGTTAACTGTTAGAAAAACACCTGGGTGTGTTTGAGATTTTATTGCAAATGACAAGTCATGTAATGTTAATGTGGCCATCACTGGACTGAGATACTTTACTTCCTTTACTTACTATAGGCTACTTTACTTCAACCTATGTTTTATATAAGCAGAACAAAGAGATTTTTAAGGAGAGGTGTGTGAAAGCTCTCCAAGGAGTTTGAAATTCTGGGTTTTCGCTTTATATCAATCAGATGAGCAGTAACTAGTAACTAGCTACTTGAGTAGTTTTTTCATTGGATACTTTTTTACTCTTACTCAAGTAACTATTAAGATTGTTACTTTTACTTGAGTAAATATTTCCATAAGTACTTGTACTTTTATTTGAGTACAGATTTTGGATACTCTACCCACCTCTGCTCTCGACTCAGAAGCTCATTTTAATGCCCATGTGGAAAACTGGATGCTGAGATGAGAAACGTTTGATAAGAAAATGTACATAAATAACAAAACAAAACATATTCTTCAAAACAGAAGTATTTATTTTAATTTTTTTAGACTTAAAATTAACATTAATTAGCATTAGCATCGTGACATTAGCAGGCTGCATGTAGTGAACTGAGGTTTCCAGTGCACAGACGTATCGAAGGTGCTAGTGTGGTTTATCAGAAGTCCTGATTAAACCTTGAGAAGTAACAGGCACAGTCCTGTGAGTGGTGTGCGATGGGAATCGGCCCGACGTTCCTGTCTTTCCCGTTTCAGCGTCTGTTCCTGTGTGTAAGGCAGCCAGAAATGCTGGATTCTGAAGCTCTGAAACTTCGATTTGTTTTGCAGCATTTTTTATGCTCTGATCCTTAAACAATCAGGAAGATGCCACTTCATGCGTTTCGTGGATTTGCACATTTTCCAGAATGATTGCATTTGTATTTTGGGTTTATGGTTTGATTCTTCCACTGCACCTCCAGCTTTCTCTGTTTTTTTTTCTTTGAGAAACAGAAAGCCCTGTGCAATCTCCTGCAATTTCAGATATGACTGTATTACATTTTCCACTCCTGGGAGACATGGTACATCAGGCAGAAGCTAAACACAGATTAGTCTTTTAGTGTTTTAGTCTCAGACCTTAAATGCTTTTTAATGGCAGTAACGCTGATCAGTTAAGCTGCGAGCCCAGCGGCTTTCAGATTACTGTGAGCAGACACGCTGAGCCTGAAGCTGCTGTGTGAGTCTCAGAGTGTCCAGAGAAACACATGCAGGAGAAACATAAAAGTCAGAAAAATGAGAAAAATAGAGGGAGAACAATTTCTGAATTTTATCAACATTTATAAATAATATTTAATACATGTTAATACATGTGAGTTATGAAATAATGAAGAAAGTAAAGATAGTAATTATGGAATCTGTTCATGTTGAACATTAGCATGTCTCTTTCTGACCTGAAGTACAGCTGTGATTTAGTTTCTGAGGTTTGAAGGGTGTTGATGTGCCGCATGTTCGTGCTTCATGTTATGGGTTTGGATGGAAACACTGGAAAGCTGAGAAAACTTCCAAGATTCTGACTTGGAATTGTGCTACACTACAGTTAGATGTGAACCTCTTCATCCCAGACACGAGGCTGATTAATTCATTAACACTCAATTAGCACAGACCCGCCTTCTGTCTGTTTCAGTGGAGACTTTCAGAGACTTTTAATTAAGAAATAAGAAGAAATTAAGAAAAATTCTTAATGAAATTATTTAATTACATGACATAGAAGTTAAAATACTTACAGACCTGAGCAGTTGTCTTTATTCTGGTGTGTGTGTGTGTATATACACTGAACAAAATTATGTGTTGCACTGCCTCACGCAGTGCAACACATCTCCTTCGCATAGAGTTGATCAGGTTGTTGATTGTGGCCTGTGGAATGTTGGTCCACTCCTCTTCAATGGCTGTGTGAAGTTGCTGGATATTGGCAGGAACTGGAACACGCTGTCGTATACGCAGATCCAGAGCATCCCAAACATGCTCAATGGGTGACATGTCCGGTGAGTATGCTGGCCATGCAAGAACTGGGATGTTTTCAGCTTCCAGGAATTGTGTACAGATCCTTGCAACATGGGGCCGTGCATTATCATGCTGCAACATGAGGTGATGGTCGTGGATGAATGGCACAACAATGGGCCTCAGGATCTCGTCACGGTATCTCTGTGCATTCAAAATTCCATCAACAAAATGCACCTGTGTTCGTTGTCCATAACATACGCCTGCCCATACCATAACCCCACCGCCACCATGGGCCACTCCATCCACAGCGTTGACATCAGCAAACCGCTCACCCACACGACGCCATACACACTGTCTGCCATCTGCCCTGTACAGTGAAAACCGGGATTCATCCGTGAAGAGAACACCTCTCCAAAGTGCCAGACGCCATCGAATGTGAGCATTTGCCCACTCAAGTCAGTTACGATGACGAACTGCAGTCAGGTCGAGACCCCGATGAGGATGACGAGCATGCAGATGAGCTTCCCTGAGACGGTTTCTGACAGTTTGTGCAGAAATTCTTTGGTTATGCAAACCGATTGTTGCAGCAGCCGTCCGGGTGGCTGGTCTCAGACGATCTTGGAGGTGAAGATGCTGGATGTGGAGGTCCTGGGCTGGTGTGGTTACACGTGGTCTGCGGTTGTGAGGCCGGTTGGATGTACTGCCAAATTCTCTGAAACGCCTTTGGAGACGGCTTATGGTAGAGAAATGAACATTCAATTCACGGGCAACAGCTCTGGTGGACATTCCTGCAGTCATCATGCCAATTGCACGCTCCCTCAAAACTTGCGACATCTGTGGCATTGTGCTGTGTGATAAAACTGCACATTTTAGAGTGGCCTTTTATTGCGGTCAGCCTAAGGCACACCTGTGCAATAATCATGCTGTCTAATCAGCATCTTGATATGCCACACCTGTGAGGTGGATGGATTTTCTCGGCAAAGGAGAAGTGCTCACTAACACAGATTTAGACAGATTTATGAACAATATTTGAGAGAAATAGGCCTTTTGTGTACATAGAAAAAGTCTTAGATCTTTGAGTTCAGCTCATGAAAAATGGAGCAAAAACAAAAGTGTTGCGTTTATAATTTTGTTCAGTGTATATTAATGTTTGTTTGTGTGTGTATTAGTGTTTGTTTTTGTTTGTGCATGTGTTTTTTTTTGTGTGTGTGTGTGTTTAAGTGCTTAAACTGAATAAATGGTACATAACTGTCTCCTTGCATAAAACTTCACCATCACTACAATAATGCATGATTTAAATGTGTTTATTATCAGAGGAGTGTGTGTCTCCACACCCCAGTGACTGTTACAGCTGCTTACACAAAATTAATCACCACCTTCTGACCAATCACAATCCAGAACTCAGAAGCAGTGTGGTTTAAATACTGATACACTTAAAGATACTAATATTGATATAATTAAAGATTAAAAACACAGCAGACAGAAGAGTGAGTGATGACGCAGTGAGACAGGTTCAACCAGTGGCATTTAAAAACACAGCATTATGCTAATATTGTGAACTTTCAGGTTAGATGATTAGTATGGCATGAAAATGTATTAGCATCAAATGTCTACTGTACACACACACACACACACACACACACACACACACCATGGTTTCTGTTGTCTCTGTGTGTCGTAACACAATTTTTAATGAATAATAAAAAGTGGTTAAGACCATCATCAAGACTCATCATTATGATAAATGTCATCTTCACCTTCAGTCGTTTTTATTTAGCACCAAACAAAAAGGTGCGTGTGTGTTTGTGTGTGTGTGTGTGTGTGTGTGTGTGTGTGTATGTGTGTGTGTGTGTGTGTGTGATGTTGGAGCCTAATATTGATCATGAGTGAGTCATCAGTTGGGAATTGTGTT
>NC_080726.1:25198204-25228204 GCF_019097595.1 Hemibagrus wyckioides
TATATAAACTCACACACAAACATACCTGAATATAAAAATACAAAGCCTGAAGCCCCGCCCACACAAATGGATGAATGTTAATGACAGTGTAGTTGTTTCTCTGCATTCTGGCGTTCTCTCCATATGGAAACGATATCTTGTGTAACTGAAAATGGCCTTCAAAGTTTAAAGAAAAATTAAACTCTGTTTAAAATTCCTCCTGCAGCATGCGGCATGTTTCTCATCACACAGTCATGGTTTGGTTTGGTCCAGTCTCCACCCCTTTGTGTTGGGATGGATACAGTATCCCCCCCACATTGTGTTTGGTTTGGTCCAGTCTCCACCCCTTCCTGATTGATTAACCTAACGTGTTCACCTGTTCTGTGTCTCACCTTCACCACTGCAGAGGGATGAACGCTCCACTCCACAGAGTTAGTGCTGTTTCTGTTTTTCAGGATTTTTTGAAGTCTTTTTGTCCCGTTTATTCCGAGCCTCGTTTTTCATGTTGTTTTCCTGGCTCTGAGCCTCACCAGCTGTTCGTATGTTGATTAAGGATTATTCTGGGATTTGACCACAGATTTAAAGAAGACCATTTTGAATAAAACACACACACAGAGTTTACATGCGTCACAGCAGGCCTGTTGTGGGTTTGGTGTGTGTTGTGAATGACTCTGATGGTCACGGTCGCTCGCTTGCTCGCTAATTTTTATTTGATGATGTATGTAGAGTTTAATTCACTTATAATCAGAACTATTCTGCTCCATTCATCTACTCTCGCTAAGATCCATGACACTATTAAACTTGTAAAAAATACACATTCTTTTTAATCCCTTTATCAATGATCAATAAACACTTGACAAAAAATATTATGTACAATTATAAAATCAGTTACACGGCCGCTGAAAAGTTTGGGATCACTCGCATATTTCAGCTTGATTTCAGCTCTGGAGGAAGACTCCATCAGCCAATCCATCTTGTGGGAGATGCTCCAGGAATCATGGGGTGAAATCTCATCAGATTATCTTGAAAAATTGACCGCTAGAATGTCCAGGCTGTAATTGGTGCAAAAGGTGTTTTTTGCAGCAAAGTTTGAAGAAAACATTCATAATTTCCATCAAAATCATTATTTCTAACTCTGACCTGTCAGCATGTCCTGTTCTTTTGCTGTAATTTCTATTCAGACTCATTTTGTGTGTGTTTCCTTAGAAAACAACATTTTTGAGTGATCCTAAACTTTTGAGTGGTAGTGTATGTATTACTGTATAATGCCAAGATGTATAATGTCAAGATTTCTGTTTATCTGCTTCTACTCTTTACATTATACATGCTGTTTATTGTTTAAATATAAATCACATCACAGAGCTTTAGAGAAAAAAAGCTGCTTTAGATCTACAAATCAAATTCTAATCAGAATTTCTAAACAAAAAACTCTCACAGAGTGTAGTGACACGTCGCCTCGGTCAGTGTCAGCCTGAGACTCAGAGCATTCTCTTTGTGGAGATTTGGTCAGGCAGTGGAAGTACGGCGCTCGGGGATATCCAAGCATGCAGTTTGAGGCTGTGTGCTATTGTGCAGTGTGTGTGTGTATGTGTGTGAGAGTGTGTGTGTGAGGGGTCACACTCTCATACTGTCATCACTCAGCATAAATAACACTGAACATCTGAAACACATAAACACTGCCAAAAAAAATCAGGCCTGGGTTACGGTTACAGCAAACACTGTAAATACTGTCCAGTGAAGGTCAGATTCAACACAGCTGCACAGTCTGGCTGATGTCTCTTAGCTTTTGTACTCTATTGAAACTTGGATAAATAAAAAATAAATAAACATTGCTAATTTTACTGTAGCAAGATGCTTGTTACATCCTCTAATATTCATTTATTTTTATTTGGTCCAGATTTCAAACACTAAAAGGTGGAATCTGTCTACAAGTTCTCTCTCGAATTTCTTTCTATATCTCTGGACTGGGATGAGTCCGTCTCTGACTCTGAATTATTGTAAGAACTGCTTTCTTCTCAGTCTGGACGTTTCTGTACTCCAGAATTTCTCTGTGGATTTTGATTCTGTCTGGATTGTGGATTGTCATTCTGTATTCTAGAACTATCTTTAGGATTCTCACAGAACTTCTCTCGGGATTTTAAGACTTCATCTTGGATCACCGAAATGCTCTCTAAAACTTCCTTTGGGATTGCAGACCTAGCTGATAGACTCAAGAACTTCTTTCTAGATTTGTACACTTCATGACAGGTTGTAGAAATGCTGTCTGGATTGTAGCACTTCCTTCTGTATCCAAAAATCTCCTTCAGGATCTAGATCATCTAGACTTTAAACTTCACTCTGGACTGTAGAACTTCATTCTTTATTCTAGAACTTTCTACCAGACATTCTGTCTGGACTTTCCTCCTTCTAACAGTTTAGAAGTCAGCAGTCACTTCACTCCTGGTACGTGTTCATATCAGTGATGTCTATAATTACATATTGTACACGACAATATTAGGCAGATTTTAATAATCCACCTGTTTTCTGATTCCTGATTATTCCCCATGTTCTTGTTGCTGAGGTCATCCAGTTACTCCTTGACAGAAAAGGTACACAAAGCAGCATGCCGTGCTGAATGTTTTTCCCCTCTGACATTTACACATTTCACTTCATCCGAATGTAAAACACTGTCCAGACATTTCAGCTTTCTTCCAGAAGAAACTGCATGATGATCCAGTGTGTGTTTAGAAGAGAAGAATCAGAGTGACGTGTAAATGTCCTGAGGGAATGGAAACGATCACCGAGCCTACAAACCGATTTGTTCATGGAGAAAATGATTTAATAACACATTATATTTTTCTGGAAGTGATTACGCCCAGATATAATACGAGACATAATGACCCAGGAGATGACAGCATGAGCCACAGATTTACTCCACATTATTTCTGGATAATTTTGTTTTATGTTTTTGCTTTCATAATGTGTTATATTCCTTCACTGGATTTTACAAAAAGATGGAATAACAGGATACAGGAAATAGATTTTCTACTCCTGTTATTAAAGCACTATTTAAGTTTCTTTATTAGTGTGAAGTTTGTTAGATCTATTGGATGTCAAATAAATTCAGAGAATTTACATCCTGCATTATAACATGGTTTAGAACGTGGAACTCTGTAAGGAGGTGCTCTAGCTTTAAGTTTTTGGATGCTTATGGAGTTTAAGCTTTATGTTTTCTCGGTAATATGATCAGCTGCAAGAGAGAGAAAAAGGCTGGTGAGGGAACTGACCAAATACTAATGTAACTATAAGTGGATAAAAATATAAATATGATAATGAATTAAAATGTTGGTAATTTGCTTAAGAGAGGAAAATAATCAGCTTCAGGATGATAAGAGCTTCATCACATTGTTGATTATTTTCAAACACAGTTATTCTTCAAACACAGAGTTACTCAACTCATCAAATACGAATGTAAACAGGAGCAATAAAATAATTCAAACTGCATAATGTTTGGTTTATTGGGTTTTTTCATTCTAGAAACATTTTACGTAACGTCCCTGCAGCATTCCTAAAACATCTGCTGTATCTGCACTACCTCATGGTTTGCTTCATATTGATCTATGGAGACTGCTGAAGCTTCTACAGCTGATTTATTTTCTTCTTCAGAAATGTTGTAGAAACACACAGTAATGCTTTTACTGGTGCTATGACCTGGTGATGGAAACCAGGAATGCAGCAGAGGTTATCAGAGAGTATTATAGAAACGTTATTACTGGATCATTACATCCTCGGCTTGTTCAACGTTCTCTGTTTGCCGACACTATACAACATTATACATGCTAAAGCCACTAATCACTCCGTCTCTACATGACCCCTGAGAGAACCATGTTAATTTCTTCTCCATCGTAATTAGCATGCTAGTCTGCATGACTCATAATATGTAGATTTAACTGCCATGCTCTTCGTGCTGACAGCGAGTGTGTTCTGATTTAGACCCAGTCAGAGAGATGTGTAATGTCCTGAGGGGGTGGAAGCGATAATTGTGCCTACACGCTGATTTGTGGATGGAGAAAATGATTTAATAACACATCAGCATTTCCTGGAAATGATTACGCCCAGATATAATACGTGTTACAGAGAAATAATGACCCAGGAGACAAGAGTGAGGATGAAGCTAACAGATTTTTGGAACACATGACGATGTAGACATGTGTGTGTGTGTGTGTGTGTGTGAGAGAGAGAGAGACTGTGTCTGTAACAAAATACAAAAAATGCCAATCAGGTAGTTAGTAACTAAGCAAGATACTTATCACAATAAATGCTTAGCCTCGTAGTTGTTAGCAAAAGTGGATATGACTCTTCTAAACAGCTCCACCAACTGCTGACATCTTTAATAATCCAGTGGAGGGGGTGTGGCCTCTATGTCAGGCTTGGTGAAGGGGGTGTGGCCTCTATGTTAGATTCGGTGAAGGGGGTGTGGTCTCTGTAACTTGTACACACTGCTACAAAATAGATGTTTTTGCAAGAACAACATATATACTCTGAATCATATCAACCCAGCTCTGAATTAGAGCTGTTATAAAAATAGTTATAAATCGTATCAAAGCAGCTTGAATCATATCAAATCAGTTCTGAATCGTATTGAATCAGCTCTGAATCATATTAATTCAGCTCTGAATCGTATTAAACCCGCTCTGAATCGCATCGAATCAGCTCTGAATCATATCTAAACTACTCTGAGTCATATAGTTTTGAAATCTTGGTAATCATATTCTTTTGAAATAGCACTGAATCAAGTGGCATTAAAATATCTCAAAATTGTATTGAATTGAAACAGGAATATATGGTACTGGTTCTGAATTATGTTGTTTCTAAACACAGTATAATCGTATCTAATCATCAATGTGTGTGTGTGTGTGTTCACGGCTATGTCTTTATTAGAACAGTATTTTTAAATCACTGACTCTTCATTTCCACTTGGAAAGAAACACCTTCAAGGTTGTTCCGATATGTTTATTAGTGCAATAAATTGATGATAAATAATGTTTATTATTGTGTTTTTGTGGTTTGTGTGTGTGTGTGCGTATGTGTGTTCCCTTAAACCTGATAATTAAAATAAATCTTGATTACAGCTGAGTCTCGTTATGCAAACAAGGTCCATTTGTCTTAATTACGCTAAAGAGCGGCCGCTGAAATGGACTGAAGGAATCAACAGAATTGAGTTTTAGGTTTTATGAAATTGTGAAAAATTTGTGGAAGATTTGCACTGATTAATTTTAACATAATTAGCCCTCATCACATGCAGCTGTAGTCAAGTTCTGGCAAATTGTTTCAACACACAATTTCCCCATTCAGGAGCTCAGGACAGTTTCCTCTTCATCTTATTTTAAGATGATAAATACCTTCTGAGTAATATGAACTGCAGTTTCTTACTGAAAGTTCATATATAATTATGAAGATTACAGTATATTGTTATTAATGTTAAGGAGAGCAAACTGATGATCACACAGGCCACATTTACAAAATCAGCATAAAATCATTGCATAGTGAGATTTATAGAGAAAAAAATAAGTACGAGAACATTATAGAGATATTTTGAACATTACCATTGCAGCAAAGACTGTGTGTGTGTGAGAGAGAGAGAGAGAGAGAGGGAGAGAGAGAAAGGGAGGAATACGAAGATAAGCTTTTGAAGCAGGAAGTTTGCTGTGGAAGCTAAGAAGCTTTACTGAATTCTCTTATCTCCTAAAGTAGCCTGCTGAATTACTGACAGGGCAATTTTATACAACACACACACACACACACACACACATACATTTCATGTATCTTGCTGTCTTGCACATTAACACCCTCACCTCTTGCTTAGATTTGGTTAAACACTAAGCTGAGAAGCAGAAGTCATATCTTTTAGCTAATGGAGTCAGGCTGAAGTGTGTGTGTGTGTGTGTGAGTGAGGGAGTGCTCTCTGCATGCTTGAATAGATATTTGACGCCTGTCTGAGAGATGACTGAGACTGTGTGAGCTCTTGAAGATCAGAGGAGTGAGTACTTCAGTGTGTGCACTACATACGTGTGTGTGTGTGATACATTTTGTCTAAAGGTTGTACAAAGCAGCTTCTGTACTAATTACACTACTTTACACAACAAAAACCAGCATTATGTTGCAGTAAGAAGTTCTGATGTTTTATGAATTCTTTGCTTTTTACAGAATATTTTGTTGTGAAAGTCTAGCAGTAAGAAGCTCCCTGATGGTGTTTTTCCGCTCTGTCACACCTCACGTCACTGCTGAATGATCAAAAATTTATTGCATCTTAAAATCATACATCATAAATCAAAAAATTACGGAAAATTGGTCAGACTGAATCTCAGATAAATTGTGAGATATGTTTCAGACATTAAACTAGACATAATTAAAGAGCAAAACATTGTATACACAGTCCATGAGTTAGACGGGGCGGAGACAGAGACAGGAACAGAGACAGCGGTGGAGACAGAAACGGGGCAGAGACAGTGGTGGAGACAGAAACGGGGCAGAGTCAGCGGTGGAGACAGAAACCGGGCGGAGACAGAAACGGGGCAGAGACAGTGGTGGAGACAGAAACGGGGCAGAGACAGCAGTGGAGACAGAAACGGGGCAGTGACAGCGGTGGAGACAGAAACCGGGTGGAGACAGCGGTGGAGACAGAAACAGGGCAGAGACAGCGGTGGAGACAGAAACCGGGTGGAGACAGCAGCAGAGAAAGAAACGGGGCAGAGACAGGGGCAGAGACGGGATAGAGACAGGGGCAAACACAGGGGCAGAGACAGAGACGGGGCAGATGCAGACATGGGGCAGAGACAGGGTGGGAAAAAAACTGGAACTATAACAAAGGTCCATGACCATAAGATTAATGAGGGCAGTCTACAAATGACCAGCACACTGTTTTATTATAATGACATACATAAGTAGCATCTTATTGTCAATACGAAACATCTCACTGATATATTACTACAGAGAGGAGGAGGAGGAGGAGGAAGAGTGAGGAGAGGGGGTGTATCTATGCTCTTCTTGGCAGTTGTCATGGTCACAGCGTTTTTTTTTCAGAATTTTTTTTCTGGTAGTGAGTGTTAGAGGCACTTAAAGCTCATCTTCTCCACTTCCTCATCCCCACTTAACACCCTTCCTCATCATCATCAACATCAACATCTTCATCATGATGAAGGACAAGAAAGGGGAAAGAAAATTTATTGTGACACTTTTTCCTTCATCACTTCATTTTCAAAAACACCACCATCACCACCACCACAATCACCACCACAACAATCACCACCACCACCATCACCACCACCATCACCACTACCACAATCACCACCACCACAATCACCACCACCACAATCACCATCATCATCACCACCACCACAATCACCATCATCACCACCACCACAATCACCATCATCATCACCACCACCACAATCACCACCACCACAATCACCATCATCATCACCACCACCACAATCACCACCACCACCACAATCACCATCATCACCACCACCACCACAATCACCATCATCACCACCACCACCACAATCACCATCATCACCACCACCACCACAATCACCACCATCATCACCATCACCACAAACACCACCACCACCACCACCACAATCACCACACCACACCACCACAATCACCATCATCATCACCACCACCACAATCACCACCACCACAATCACCATCATCACCACCACCACCACAATCACCACCATCATCACCATCACCACAATCACCACCACCACCACCACCACAATCACCACACCACACCACCACAATCACCATCATCATCACCACCACCACAATCACCACCACCACAATCACCATCATCACCACCCCCATCACAATCACCACCACCACCACAATCACCACCACCATCACCATCATCACCACCACCACCACAATCACCACCATCATCACCATCACCACAATCACCACCACCACCACCACAATCACCACACCACACCACCACAATCACCATCATCATCACCACCACCACAATCACCACCACCACAATCACCATCATCACCACCACCATCACAATCACCACCACCACCACAATCACCACCATCATCACCATCACCACCATCACCACCACCATCATCACCATCACCACCACCACCATCATCATCACCACCACCACAATCACCACCACCATCACCATCACCACCACAATCACCACCACCACCACCACAATCACCACCACCACCACCACAATCACCATCATCACCACCACCACCACAATCACCACCACCACCACCATCACCACCACCACCACAATCACCACCATCACCACCACAATCACCACCACCACAATCACCACCACCACCACCATCACCACCACCACCACAATCACCACCATCACCATCACCACAATCACCACCACCATCATCACCATCACCACCACAATCACCACCACCACAATCACCATCATCATCACCACCACCACAATCACCATCATCATCACCACCACCACAATCACCACCACCACAATCACCATCATCACCACCACCATCACAATCACCACCACCACCACAATCACCACCATCATCACCATCACCACAATCACCACCACCACCACCACCACAATCACCACCACAATCACCACACCACACCACCACAATCACCACCACCACCACCACAATCACCACCACCACCACCACAATCACCATCATCATCACCACCACCACCACAATCACCACCACCACAATCACCATCATCACCACCACCATCACAATCACCACCACCACCACAATCACCACCACCACAATCACCATCATCATCACCACCACCACCACAATCACCACCATCATCACCATCACCACAATCACCACCACCACCACAATCACCACCATCATCACCACCACCACAATCACCACCACCACAATCACCATCATCATCACCACCATCACCACAATCACCATCATCACCACCACCATCACAATCACCACCACCACCACCACCACAATCACCACCACCACAATCACCATCATCATCACCACCACCACAATCACCACCACCACAATCACCATCATCACCACCACCATCACAATCACCACCACAATCACCATCATCATCACCACCACCACCACCACCACCACAATCACCACCACCATCACCACCACCACCATCATCACCATCACCATCACCACAATCACCACCACCACCACAATCACCACACCACCACAATCACCATCATCATCACCACCACCACCACAATCACCACCACCATCACCACCACCACCACAATCACCACCACCATCACCATCACCAGAATCACCACCACCACCACCACAATCACCATCATCACCACCACCACAATCACCACCACCATCACCACCACCACAATCACCACCACCACCACCACCATCACCACCACCACAATCACCATCATCACCACCACCACCACAATCACCACCATCACCACCATCATCACCACCACCACCACCATCACCACCACCACAATCACCACCACCACAATCACCATCATCACCACCACCATCACCACCACCATAATCACCACCATCACCACCACCATCATCACCACCACCACCACCATCACCACCACCACAATCACCATCACCACCACCATCATCACCACCATCACCACCTCCATCACAATCATTACCACCACCATCATCATTACCACCGCAAGGGCAGAGAGAGGATGGAGATGGGGCAGTGAAAGAAACAGGGGCAGAGGCAGTAACAGGGGCAGAGACGGGATGGAGACAGGGGCAGAGACAGAGACTGGGCAGATAAGAGACAGGGGCAGACCCGGGGCAGAGACAGGGTGGGAAATAAACTGGAACTATAACAAAGGTCCATGACCATAATATTAATGAAGGCAGTCTACAAATGACCAGCACACTGTTTTATTATAATGACATACATAGACAGACATAGCATCTTATTGTCAATACACCATCACCACCACCACCACCATCATCTCCACCACCATCATCATTCTTCATCTTCTTCTCTTTGCTCTGCTTCACTGTATTCATCATCACTCAGTGTTATTTCAGCAGAGCAGGCAAAAAAACTGTCATTTCTCTTTGGAAAATTCTTGTTTTCAGCTCTTCTCTGTCATGTTGCATATTTCGAGAAATGCTGCCAGAGGTGAGGGTCGAACCCAGAACTCCACCAAGAGCTCAGACCCCCATGTTACTGAAAATCAGACACAGGTTCAGGATAAAACCTAACTTGAATTTTATTAACACAAAACAAAACTAACAGCTGATTGAACCTAACAAAATAAAGGAGACAAAAGAATGGGGATACGTAAATCCATCGCTTGAAACAACAAGCCTAACAAAACCAAACGTGACACTGAACAATGACTTGACAAAGACAGATAAAAAAGCAGGTGTAAATAAGGCAGCATATTAGGCATGATGGGAAACTGATAACACACATGACATAACCGCGACATTAAACAAGCTGTAGCAAAACACCTGCACACCCCCTGCTGGTCTAGAAGGGAATTGTCCCAGTCGTTCCTGACACAAAGAAAATGACTAAAGAGATCTGAATCTACTAAAATTGGGCTAAGAACCTTCCAGCACTTTATTAAAACCTGGAAGGATCGGGTTAAGGACCTTCATCTTTAAAGAAGAAAAGTGCAACTAATCTTTAAAAAGGGCCTTAACTTGCTAGAGAGCATAAAGATTAGAGTTTGGTACAAAGGAAAAAGGACATGTGGTCTGATGAGGCCGGATTAACAGGGCCTGGGCTGCTGCCTCATGACTGACCTGAAGCTGAGATATGTGAAGAAGGAATTTCACTGTGCTGTAGTGACAAAAATAAAACGAAAGATACTGAATGACCAGGTTTTTCCTTGATGGATTTTTTCTTCCCTAATGAGACAAGGAAATTCCAAGGATTCATCATGCTTCATTTGTCAGATTGGGTCTGGCCACTCTGGATTGACCACCACAGACCTTAACCCTACTGAGAATCTTTGGTATGTGCTGAACAAGACTTTACACAGCAGTCCGACTCTTCCATCATCAATACAAGATCTTGGTGGAAAATTAATGCAACTCTAGATGGAAAACAATGTTGTAAATAGCATAAACTTATCAAAATGATCAAATCAAAGTAAAAGGAAGTCCAGTGTAATATTAAAATGTGATTTTTTTTTGGGCTAGGTAGTGTTAGTGTAGAGATTTAGCAATGCTAGGTTTGACTAAGCGAGTGTATAATGATGGAGGTCTGGATAACTCTGCTAGCACGTTGTACACTGATGTTATTATTCCCTTTAGTTCTAGCTTTAATGTCCTGTGATACATGTCAGTTGTTGCTTCAGGGCTTTAAAGAGGCAGCAGGAATTCAATGCTAGTAATGTAGATTAGCACATTAGTATATTATTATCTTTTGTCTTTCTTTATTTTTATTTTTTTAGTGTTTTGTGTTAATGTTAGCGTGTCTCTTCTGAGCTGTGCTAACATAAATAATTTCCATATCTTATGCCCACGGCGAGGAATACAGCAACAGATGGAGAAATAAAGCCAGCTAAAGAGGAAAAACAACAAAAAAGGGGGGTTTTGTGTGAATTTGCGTGAGAGCCACCATCACTTACAGGAACTAGTAAATCAGGCAAAAGATTACAGTCATGCTAGATCCTGGACAGGCTCAGGAAATGTGTCAGGTCATTTCATTTCAGTCAAATCTGCCCTGAATTTAATCAGAGCAATGGGTTAATTTGCAAAATGGCTATAACAAACGCTGAGCATGACAACAAGCGTGTTCCTCGTAGCTCTAATCACACTGTTTATCAGTTCAGCTGCAGTGCTCAGAGAAATCAGTGGTTTTCATCAGCGCTGTGGCTCGAGTCGGCGCGTATCAGCTTTCAGTGTGTAATAAAGGCCTGTGGCAGCATGTGTGCTTATTAAATCAGCCACAGTCGCCATGTTGGATTCGATTCGTCACGATTTAATCAGAGCCTCTTAACTTTCAACCGGCCGTGTGTGTGTGTGTGTGTGTGTGTTATAGTAAAACGGAGTGACAGGGTGGTGTGATGAAGCTGAAGTTACCTCTAACAACACAACATTATTTATTAAATTAAACATTTCATAATTTTATGTCCTGAAGTTACAGCTTTACCTCTGACTGTTTCAAAGTGCTGACACTGGAGACTCCTTCCATAAATGTCCTTCCAAACATTTCTTTACAGAAAACATAGCAACGCTAACCATATCAGTGATAACGCACGTCACTGCTCTCAGAGAAGAGCTGAAGAAGAAATGCATTACATGTAGCGGTGACAATACAGTACTTTGGGCTCCTCTGAGTCAAGAAGAACACAGGACAATTCCTACTCAAAACTTTTATACTCTTCCCTGTAATTTCAATTGCTTTAAATATAAATTAATGAAGAATTGAGGATCACCCAATTAGCTGGGTGATACTGTTCAGCTGGATGTCTGGAAATAGTAATCACATCATGTACACCTTTGCTCAGAGATGGTCCTTGAAGTACTTCTGCTGCTCCCATGCTGAAGTTGATTAAAGCTTATTCATTTAGCATTCTACACATATTTCAGCCATACTGGGAACAAGCTCTTTCTATATTTTAAGTTAAGGTCCTTGCTCATGGATCCAGCTTGGCAAATGCGGGATTTGAACTTACAACCTTCTGATCTACAGGCCAACATGCTAGCCATAGAGCTGCAACTCCCCATACATGCTGACATATATCTTGGGTGGAATTTGGGTTGAGGCACTTCCTGCATCCATTTCTCCATATACAATTATTACTTACCCTGCAGTATGAAAAACATGTCCTGTAATCCCCCTTTTAGTGAAATGCAATAAAAGGCAGTGCAGAGCCATTTTAAAATGCTGAACCTCAATCTCTGGACTTCATCGTAGTGATATTGACCCTTATGGAAATCAAAATAGTGTGGCGTCAGAGCCCAGTGCACCCGCGCCGGCTGTGTTTGTGGTTGATTAGCTGCTATGCTGTGGACTGCTCACGCTTCCTCTTGACATCCACGTTCCATTAGGATAATCTAAACATATTATTTAGTACAGAGCCTCTCTGTGAGAACAAACAAGCTGAAGCAGACGGAGAGACTTCTATTCATTTAGCACACATATCGTTGCTGAGATTTAACACGTCTTCGTCTGTGTCTCTCTCTCCTTCGAGGTGTTTGGTGCGCGGCAGTGAAATTACATCTGCGTTTTTCATATCAGACACCATGTTTACTCCAGGTTATTTCCTGCGTCTGGATTTGGACCATGTGTATTTTCACAGGTTGGTCAGCAACCTGTGAATAGACACCATATTAATATGCAAATGAGTTCAGTGCATTCCAAAAGCAGCGCACAATGTTCCAGACAACAAGGCAGTGTAAAGATTTATTTTATTTAAATCTTTCATTTTAATTTTTATTCTATGTTTTTAGACTTCTGTAAAGCCGCTTTGAGACAATATTCATTGTTAAAAGTGCTATAAAAATTAATTGAATTGAATTAATTGAAATTTACAAAATAAACAAAAATGTGTAATAAAGTTCTCATCAATAACTTGCACAAGACATGAGCAATTTAACTTACAAAATATTTTCCAGCAATAATTATACCACAGTTCTGGATTCTGATTGGTCAGAAGGTGTTGATTAATTCTCTACAACAGCTTTGACAGCAGTAGACAGTAACAAGATCATCCACAGGGATGTGTAAGGTGAGGATCCACATAAACACATTTCTGGAAGGAGTCTCCAGTGTCAGCGTTTTGTAACAGTCAGAGATAAAGCTGTGACTTTTTTATTATTAACGTGAAGAGAAAGAAGCAAGAGAGACTGGTAGCTGCTGTAATGTAAGTGAGAACAGGAAGTAACTGACAGGGGAATGTGCTGTTAAAGGAAAATAATCAACTGAGTGGTTCAGGTTAACAGGAACTCATTTCAGTAACTTAATCACACATACAGAATCATATTATATACTACAGAAAAATATTCTTTCTGTAAAACAGCTGAGTAAAGGTAAGAGTCAGAATTGTGAGAGTTTTCTGTCTGTATAATAGCAATCTTTTATTCTTCTCCAGGCTCTGAAGCAGTGATCTTTAGAACTGAATGATGAATGAATTATTAAATGATGTTATTCAGTTAGCTTTTCCTCTTAATGAACATAAAGTGAGATGTTCAAAGCTGTAATAAAAAAAAGCAGAGTCACTTTAAAATAAGAGACACATGTTGCGTTTATAATTCACTGCTGACTGAAAACCAAAGATAGATGTGTGAAACAGAGTCCTGGTGAGATTTGGGATACCTCCACCACACACACACACACACATCATGTTGTCAGGCCTAACTTTCATGGGAATATGGCTGATTTTACATGGTTTAACAGTGACATGTTTGTGTGTGTGTGTGTGTAAGAAAGTTAGCTTTCATAAGCCTGGTGCCTGCTTCCTGAAGCAATAAAGGCGCTGATTTATGAAAGTCCAAAATTTCACTAGGAGCTTTTCATCACGTTCTTCAGGGTGACTCTTGGCAAAGTGTGTGAGGAGATGGAGACATGTATGTTGGCATGGAGACAGACACACTCACATGTCACTTCATCTCCACTGGCAATCTACTAATTTCTTGCAGATGAGTAAGCTGAGGTGTGTGTATGTGTATGTGTGTGTGTGTGTGTGTGTGTGTGTGTGTTTTGCACATCCACTAGATGGCAATGTGGGAGAGCGCTGCATTCTTTATGATCACCTACAGACCCAACTTTTCATTGTTGTCACGTTGACATAGCCATCCCGTAATAGCTTTCCCTCCCTCACTTCCTCTCCATCCATCGCTCATTTCCACTGGGGTGAGGTGAATGTGTGTAAAAACAAGTACAGGATACACACATACACACACATAATGATGTTCGGATGATTTGCTCTGCGTGTCAGTCTTTCATTTGCAGAAACCAATAAGCCATTGTCCTTTTAGTAGAACAAACACGCACCCACACACCCACACACACGCACCCACACACCCACACACACACAGATGTTTAGTCATAACATTTATAGTTTATTAGCACAAATCGTTGTCGTTCTCTCTGTCTGTATTTATCTCTCCCTCTTTCTCTGGACACTTTTCACTTGTTAATGAATACAGTATCTCACAAAAGTGAGTACACCCCTCACATTTTTGTAAATATTTTATAACTTTTCATGTGACAACACTGAAGAAATGACCCTCTTCTACAATGTACAGTAGTGAGTGTACAGCCTGTATAACAGTGTAAATTTGCTGTCCCCTCAAAATAACTCAACACACAGCCATTAATGTCTAAACCATTGGCAACAAAAGAGACTACACCCCTAAAGCCTCGTTCACACTACAGGATTTTAAGCCCGATTTGCAAATTAACGAGCTTGCCGACAGATCGGTCTGTGATCGTGGGAAAATCAGCGGGTGATCAGCGCTCTGCAATCTTTATATGTGAACTACTCAACGACACCTCAAAGAGGCTCAGACACAGACAAAATCCAGATACCTGACGTGTTAAATATCTGGGACGGTCGGCCGACTCGACATCACGTGGTGTCAGTTGTAGCTACGACCTCCAGCCAATGAGAGAGCAAGTCAACAGAGTTGAGGTCACCGGAAAAAAAGCAGCAGCAGCAACATGGCTTCAAAAATAGTGTGAACACATTTATTTTAATAAATTAACATTCATTTAGAGCGAGACTCCTGCCGACGTCCATTTTCAAAACAAACCTCTACCAAAAGTCTCGCGTCATTTCCGGATCCACCTGTTGCGTGTGTTTTCGTGACAAAACGTGGTTTGGGGACGGCGTTGAGGCGTTGAGTGACACGGCGTTGTTGTCAGATGGTGTGGTGTGTGATCCCCTCTTGTGGATCATTTACAAAGCGTCGCGTAGTGTGAACACCACAAAGACAAAAAGACATACAGTGAAGTCATGTAGTCTGAACAGCAAAGCGATCTGCCGACGGTTAAAGTCTTGTAGTGTGAACTAGCCTTAAGTGGAAATGTCCAAATTGGGCCCTCCCCAGTGTCATGTGACTCGTTAGTGTTACAAGGTCTCAGGTGTGAATGGGGAGCAGGTGTGTTAAATTTGGTGTTATCGCTCTCACACTCTCTAATACTGGTCACTGGAAGTTCAACATGGCACCTCATGGCAAACAACTCTCTGAGGATCTGAAAAAAAGAATTGTTGCTCTACATAAAGATGGCCTATGCTATAAGAAGATAGAAGACCCTGAAACTGAGCTGCAGCACGGTGGGCAAGACCATACAGTGGTTTTACAGGACAGGTTCCACTCAGAACAGGCCTCACCATGGTCCACCAAAGAAGTTGAGTGCACATGCTCAGTGTCATATCCGGAGGTTGTCTTTGGGAAATAGACATATGAGTGCTGCCAACATTGCTGGTTGAAGGGGTGGGGGGTCAGCCGGTCAGTGCTCAGACCATACGCCACACACTGCGTCAAATTGGTCTGCATGGCTGTCGTCTCAGAAGGAAGCCTCTACAAAAGATGATGCACAAGAAAGCCTGCATACAGTTTGCTGAAGACAAGCAGACTAAGGACATGGATTACTGGAACCATGTCCTGTGGTCCGATGAGACCAGGATAAACTTATTTGGTTCAGATGGTGTCAAGTGTGTGTGGTGTCAACCAGGTGAGGAGTACAAAGACAAGTGTGTCTTGCCTACAGTCAAGCATGGTGGTGGGAGTGTCATGGTCTGGGCCTGCATGAGTGCTGCCGGCACTGGGGAGCTACAGTTCATTGACGGAACCATGAATGCCAACATGTACTGTGACATACTGAAGCAGAGCATGATCCCCTCCCTTCGGAGACTGGGCCGCAGGGCAGTATTCCAACATGATAACGACCTCAAACACACCTCCAAGATGACCACTGCCTTGCTAAAGAAGCTGAGGGTACAGGTGATGGACTGGCCAAGCATGTGTCCAGACCTAAACCCTATTGGGCATCTGTGGGGCCTCCTCAAACGGAAGGTGGGGGAGTGCAAGGTCTCTAACATCCACCAGCTCTGTGATGTCATCATGGAGGAGTGGAAGAGGACTCCAGTGGCAACCTGTGAAGCTCTGGTGAACTCCATGCCCAAGAAGGTTAAGGCAGTGCTGGAAAATAATGGTGGCCACACAAAATATTGACACTTTGGGCCCAATTTGGACATTTCCACTTAGGGGTGTAGTCACTTTTGTTGCCAACGGTTTAGACATTAATGGCTGTGTGTTGAGTTATTTTGAGGGGACTGTTATACAGGCTGGACACTCACTATTGTACATTGGAGCAGAGGGTCATTTCTTCAGTGTTGTCACATGAAAATATATAATAAAATATTTACAAAAATGTGAGGGGTGTACTCACTTTTGTGAGATAATGTAAATTCTCTCCATGCTATATTTTCTTTGCACTAGACTCTCTCAGGTCCTCAAAAGGAAGTCCACTCACTCCTCACAGTGACAGGAAATATGAAAAGGGGACAATTTGAAGGTCCATATGAGAATATTCTCTTTTATGTCTGCCTCCATCTCTACTGTCGTCTCTCACATGCACTCCGCTCAGACAATTGAGTTCCAGAAATTCAAAAACATAGTGATTTTTTCTAAAGAAATATTTCACTATGTCTGTTCTGTGCTCAAAAGATCAAGTCAGGAGACAAGATGTATTGACCAAAAGGCTGTGCAAGGCGGTGATCGTTAACCTTTCCTGATGGTAACCTTTAAAATGATCATAATGACTTAATCAGGTTGAATTTGAGAAGATGTTCTTATTGATTTTATTCACACTTGCACAGATTTATATAGATCATAAATGCAAAGATGTTTAAAAGGTGCAGCTACCAAGGGGCCTTCGTACCAGAAGATTCCCAGAGCTTTTTAGTGTACAAAATGACTAGCAGGGACCTCACCATGGTCCCTTTCTAAAGAATGCTCCTATAGGATCTTGGGCAAGATTCCAAAAAGTTCTTTGATTATATGAGGAAGCCTTTATGTATGCAATCAGAGCATGGGCTCAGCCATGATACAGCTCTTTTGGAGTAGAGAGGGCAAGTGGCAGAGGCATTCCCTGGGCAAAACAGATTATTGGTCAAGAGGCCACAGCCTTCTTTGATTACAAGAGGACTAGCAAAGTTTTTACCGATACAATCATCATGTTTTATCGGTTTGAGAGCTCAATTGATTAGAAGAAGACTAACAGGGAGTCCAGCTGGTCAATTGCTGTGATTGGAGCAATTTTCCTCAGTGAAATAAATTCTGATGCAGGTGTTATATCACAATTACAGCAACTTGTTCATAAGCCAAATGTGAACATTTTTGAGGAGCAACTTTGAAGGACTTTTCAGAAAACCCATGCAAAAAGTCATAGTTAAGGCTAAGTTGAAGTTTTTATGTTCACCTTGAAAACTTTAAAAACTTTAGCCTTAACAATACTTTTTGTTTGGGTTTTATAAATTAGCACCTGAAAGACTAAAAAAGACTAGAATAATGAATTAAATAGTAAAAATTATTTTGAATATTCTAGGCGTATTTTGTTTCCAATTACAGTATAATTATCTTGTGATTTGGCAGTTCCTATTTTGTTGATGACAAATTACACAAAAAGTAATTGAAATATTTGTTTTAAAGAGAAATAAAAGAGTGGTAGCAGTCCCTCTGGAAGTGAATCCGGAGAAAAGCAGTTTTGCTCATTTCAGCTAATTTCATGGTAAATTAGCACTAGTTTTACCCACAGGTGTAGTTTATACTCACATCCTCCACTACAGTGGTAGAAATTCAGGAAGGTCACCAAGTCTAACCACCCACTCAGAGTTGGCATCTGTCTGTTCAGCCACCTGCCGCTACACAAAAAGCTGCCATAATTGCCTTAATTGCTGTTGGCACTGACGGCATTTAGGGAGTGTGAGAGCCAAACCGGAAGAGGCAGCCATCTTGGCCCTGAGTGCATGGGTCAGTAGCACATTGTTGACATTGTTGAGTTGGTGTTGGGCGGTTTCCTTCATGTCGGGTGATTTTAGGTCATTGTGTGTGTGTGTGTGTGTGTGTCTGTGTTTATTGCTAATACACTTGGACAGACTGTTCCCCTTCAGCATTAGAAACATGCTGAGACTTTTCCATTTCTCTATTTGCTCTGTGTGTGTGTGTTTGTGTTTGTGTGTCTGTGTGTGTGTGTGTGTGTGTGTGTTTTGTACGTTTACCTGCTTGTATCTTTACTTTAAGGTGTGACACTCGTGAATGGAATGTGAGTGTGACCCTCGAGCATGCCAGAGCATGATGGGAAAATAACTGTGCTATTAACACCCTGTAGGCTTCACAGCACCATGGTAACCATGCACTTCCTCTTTCTCTCTCTCCCTCTCTCTCTCTCTCTCTCTCTCTCTCTTCTGTCTCTCTGTCTCTTTCACAGCATGTCTCTAGTTTTCATCAATTAGAGATAGAGACTGAAATGTTAATTGTGTGCAACAGGGAGCTAATTAGGATAGATAGATAGATAGATAGATAGATAGATAGATAGATAGATAGATAGATAGATAGATAGATAGATAGATAGATAGATAGATAGATAGATAGACAGATATGCACACACACACACACACACACACACATATTTGTCATTACCTGGGTCAAAATCAGACGCGATCGCCTTTCAGTTTTCTCTCTCTCTCTCTCTCTCTCTCTCTCTCTCTCTCTCTCTCTCTCTCTCTCTCTCTCTGTCTAATCCATCCATCTTTTAAGCTTTCTGCCTTCATGATTGTGCTGTTTTTCAATTTGTCTCTATTTACCAAAACACTCCCTCTCTCACTAATTCTCTCTTCCACCTTAGTCTCTTTCACTCTCTCTCTTTCTCTCTCTCTATTCATCTTTTCACATCCCACTATCTATCACTCCTTCTCTCCATCTGCCTACTTCCTCCTATTGTTCTCCCATCCATCTGTTTCTTTATGGATCATCTCTGCATCTCCATCCCTTCCTGCAAGCACTTTTAATTCTTATGTCATCATTCATATTCCTCTCTCTCTCTCTCTCTCTCTCTCTCTCTCTCTGTTTGTCTGTTTGTCATTCTTTCTTTCTGGTTTCTTCTCTTTTCCTCTTCATCCCACTGTAAATGCTGTAAACATAAAAGGGACACTTGTTTTGAGCTCTCTTCATCCCTTTCTCCACCTTCCCTCCTCTTCTCTTCTTTCTGTTTATTTCTTATTTGTTTTCTATTCATTTATTTGTTGTAATTGTTTGTCTTTTAATTTGCTCTGGCAACATTGTTAAAACAGTCATGCCAAAAAAGCTCACTGTGAACTTGAACTTTGTTTCGACTTTGTGTTGTAAAGAATAGTGATTTAAGAATCTCTCTCTCTCTGTCTCTCTCTCTCTGTCTCTCTCTCTCTCTCTCTCTCTCTCTCTCTCTCTCTCTGTCTCGCTCTCTCTCTCAGATAAAAAGAACAAAATTTGTGAGAATCTCCAACGAGTGGCAGTTGCTATGCTACGGACGATTTAGTAGCTAGTGCTCAGCGCTTAGCGCTCTGCTTAGGATCCAGAGTGAACACACACACACACACACAAACAAACAAACAAACACACACACACACACACACACACACAGTTGGTGACGTGAGTTCATCTGCATTGTCTATAATAAGCATTAATGGTATTTTTTCACACAGTAGTTTTTTTTTCAGTTCTCTGTCATAATCCCCTCTGGAGACAGAGATAAGAGTCAGTAATGTGTCTCTCTGTGTGTCTCTCTGATGTGAGCTGCTGTTTTATGACAGGGATAAGTTCCTGTCCATGAATCTTTAGATATTTTAACACTCTTATCATTAGAGTGGCATAGCTCTGAGAAACTGAGAAAATAAGCAACAAGAAACTAAAGAATGAGAAAACATGAGTGTGGAGTGAAGTGACAGTGATGAAGGCTGGACCTCATCATCATGTGCAGTGTCTCTCTACAGGAATGTGTAGAAATCGAGCTGGAAGACATGATTCCTGCCCAAATCTGACATTAGTTTGTACAAAAAAAGGTGAAATCTTTGATTAGACCTTAGTCCATGATTTAAAATTGTTGAAATGATTGTGTTGGATTTCAACATATATAATAAACATATATAATCACCATGGCAACCACTGCTGATAAAGTCACAGAGAGGTCAGTGGTGACGTTTATGGCTACACGATTTTTCATTACATTTATTTGATTTTCCACCTTTATTGTCTGGACTGGTCTGAGATCTGACCATGGACCTGTGATTGATGGGTCAGACTATCCTAAAATCGGGGGATGGGGGAGGTGGGGTTACTGAGACAGACGTAATGAAAACAACACCAAGCGTTACACAATCGATCAATACAGCAGCTCATGGCAGTATTAGATACATGGATAAGAGAGAGAGAGAGACAGAGAGAGAGAGAGAGAGAATGAGAAACAGAGAGAGAGAGAGAGAGAGAGAGACAGTAAAAATTTAAGGAAGTATTTAATTTCACTTACCCGTCTTTTTCCAGTCCTTCACCCGTCTCACTCAGCACCTGTCTAGCTTTTTGTGGTTTCTCGTTTGGAACAGACTGCTCAAACCACAGGTGTGAATACACACACACACTCTCTCTCACACACACACACACACACACACACATAGAAACCATGCTGTTTGTAAAGTTCTGGAATCCTTTGAAGAACTAATTAGTTCTGAAACTAAAGACTTCATAACTTCAAAACCACCTTTAATGACACATAAAATCTTCTAAAGTGACATGATAAACACATTTAGATGATAAAGTTAATGGATGTTGAAGAACTACACAGTTCCTGAACTCACCAATATGGAAAAAGGGTTAGGGTTAGGGCTAGGGTTAAAAATCAAACAGCATCTTAGAAAGTCCCTGGAACCAGATCACTAGAATTAAACTCACTCTTGGATCATGGGTTCCTGAACAGGGCACTGTGATGGAAATACACTGTGTGATTACTGCTAATGGACCTCATGTGGGTGGAGCTAATGACACTGCTAATGGAGATCATGTGGGTGGAGCTAATGACACTGCTAATGGAGATCATGTGGGTGGAGCTACTGACACTGCTAATGGAGATCATGTGGGTGGAGCTACTGACACTGCTAATGGAGATCATGTGGGTGGAGCTACTGACACTGCTAATGGAGATCATGTGGGTGGAGCTACTGACACTGCTAATGGAGATCATGTGGGTGGAGCTACTGACACTGCTAATGATCATGTGGGTGGAGCTACTGACACTGGAGCTACTGACACATACATGATCATGTGGGTGCTGATTGGAAACATGGTTAGTTAGAGTTAGGCTGTAATGATAAAAATTAATCATTTTATATATTCATGCAATTATTTATTATTTTGTTGCAGCTGTTTGTTTTAATTGTGTGTGTGTGTATGTGTGTGTGTGTGTATGTGTGTGAGAGAGAGAGAGAGAGAAGTGTATCTGATCTTTAACCTCCATCTGAGTGGAAGTGTGTATGTTATATTGTGTGCATTCAACCATCAGAGATTTCCATATAGACGTGTTTGCCTTAGTATATGAGCTGCATATACTGCTTACACACACACACACACACACACACACACACACTATTTATAGAACCAAAATGGACTCAGAAAGTGTGCAGTGAAAAGATTTGTTTAAAAAAAGCATATTTGGACTTGTGTATTATTTCATTATTCTAATTGTTTTACTTTGTAGTTATAAATACTTTATACAAAATCTATAAATATCTATAAATAAAAATTCATTATACTGATTATATTGGGTCTGAAATGTGTATGCTTAAAATGATTGTTCTTTCATTTAGTAATGAAAATATTGAATGATTTTGTGGTTAAACTGGAAAATTGTATTACACTCTTTTTAATTGTTAATTTAATTATTTCCTTATTTTGACACTGAAATAATTGTATTAATTTATTATTATATATTAGATAGTTTTATTTTGTGAAAATATTCTGTAGGTATTATTAATTAATTTAGTTATATATTTATTTACAGCTAAAATGTTTATTTACAGTACAGTGTTTATTGTGCAGTTTTTATTAATTTATGTTTTTGTTAGTCTTGAATTTATGAATGTATTTATGAATGACTGATTAGAATGAAATCTATAAGAAACGATTTCTTTTATTCACAATTTATTCAATTTAATGATTATAAAACCTTTATATTCCCAAAAAGTGTGTGTGTGTGTGTGTGTGTGTGTCTGGGGGGGTGGGGTTTGTGGTCACAGACATGACAGGGTCAGAGTGTGACATACCACCTGCATCCCTCAATCTCTCTCTCTCTCTCTCTCTCTCTCTCTTACTCTTCTTTCTGCCTCTGACAGGTTCTGTTGTGGAAATAATGCAGTGTGTGTTAGTGTCTGTGTCTGTATGTGTGTGTGTGTGTCAGTGGGTGGTGGCTGCTCCAGAGAGATGACCCATTTCCTCTTTGGTCTCCCGAGCCCTATTGACACACTCAGACACACACACGCACACACACACAAACACACACGCTCACGCACACACCCTCTCACTTGTGAGTGAAACAGCGCGTGTGTGTTGTTACGTGTGAACTTGGTGCGCTGTCCACAACTTTCAGTTGTCCTCTCTCTTCTCAGAATGTCACAGTAAGTCCTTCCTGATTTTTCAGTCTATATTTGTTACACCCCTTGTTTTTCTTCTTCTTTGTGCTCTCTGTGTAGATATGTGTGTGTGTGTGTGTGTGCACATGCATATCCTCATGAACTAACAGAACTTCATTGTGTATGACAGACGTGTGTCAAATTCAATAAGGAAGCAAATTAACCACACTGGCTAACTGATGTACAGTAGTTGGGTTGCCAGGTCCTCGGTTTCATACTTTCAAAACTTCATTTTGTCTCTGGATTATTAGCTTTGGAATTTGGTTGATTTTCTCTACAAAAGCAAGTTCAATTTAACCACAAGAACAGCTTCAATATAAAAGTTGAATTTGCAAAAAAAGTAATGGACTAAGAATATTTGTAAAATATTAAATAATATATATATGAGATATTTGCGTCTGAATCTGCACAGGCTCTGTAAGGAAATGGAGTGTGGAAAATGAAACCAAACACACACACACACACACATACACACACACAGAATTTTAAGGGTGCTTATGGGTGTGACCAAGGTGAAAACCAGGGTAAAGGTATTAACCTCAACAAACCAGTTCTACTTCCATCATCATCTCCGCCTGCTTTGTGCTTGCCTGCGTGCATGTGTGTCTGTGTGTGTGTGTGTGTCTGTGTGTGTCTGTGTGTGTGTTTATGAGGAACTGGTCACAAATGTGCGATCCTGGCTTTGGTGTTATAATAATTACCTCTAAGTCATCTTGTTGTGCAACTGTGTTTATGAAGACGGTAAAATGTTTAGTCCCCTCAGTGAGCTGTGTGTGTGTGTGTGTATATGTATGTGTGTGTGTGTGTGTGTGTGTGTGTATGATTAGTGATACTTGTGTGATTAATGCTTGAGAATGTCTTTGTGAGGGGAAACCCACTGAAGTTTCACACTAACATTAATAATAACGATAAATAATAAATAACTATAAACAGTTAGAGGACATTAATAATTTATACATTAAGGATAATGACCATTGTGTGTGTGTGTGTTTATATGTTTGAGTGTGTTTGCAAGGATTAAAACTGAAAAAAACACATAGCTATGAATAAATAAATAAATAAATAAATAAAACACTTAGTGCGGAAAAGTCATTTATTCACTAAGGGTAATGACCATAATGACCTCCAAGTCATCTTGTTATGGATCTGTACTTATGAGGACATTAGGAGAATGTCTAATAGCAAAGGATATGTTTTTATTTCATTATATGTTGTTTTGTTGTGTGTGCGTGTGTGTGTGTGTGTGTGTGTGTCTGTGTTTGTGTGTGTGTTTGTGTGTGTGTCTGTGTTTGTGTGTGTGTTTGTGTGTGTGTGTGTGTGCGTTTGTGTGTGTGTGTGGGTGTGTGTGTGTGTTAGCATATAATTACTTGATTCTGCAGATACAGTGCAAATGCTGAATGCTGATTAAATTCTTTGTCAAATCAAAATGTACCGGAGCGAGTTCAAGTATCAACACGACTGTGTGTACGTGTCTGCTTCTTTTTTTTGTGTGTGTGTGTACGTATCTGCTTCTGTGTGTGTGTGTGTGTGTGTGTGTGTGTGTGAAAGTTTAATTTGTACTTTCCTCAGAAAATATGTATATTATATAATTTAGATTTGTTTGAATAACTTTGTTTGATTCAGACCACACACAGAGATCTTACACACACACACACACACACACACACAGAAGCAGGATCCAAGATCCCCATATGTTGCTTTGCTGAATAGCTTTAAGTATAAATCTTATTGTGTTGCTGATATTAACACAATACTGTTCATTTTTCGTCCACATGAAATAATTTGTCTAAATAAAAAAAAAACCTGGAATAAAATTAAATTTAGGATTTCAGCTTGTCTTTATCATGGGTGTGTCCACTAGGGAGCAGTGTGGCATGAACCAGGCCAGGAGACATGGGTCATCAGTCATTTTCACACAGGTGGTTTATGTTAATAAAAACACAACACATAAGGCTTGTTTTAATGATACACACTTTTCAAACACACACACTTCTGCTCTCTTTACCTTCTTATTGAAAGTGTGGTGACCGTATCAGCCGAGCCGACACCCGTGAGTAAGCAGATCCTCATTCCTTCACCTTGTTTTGTTCACCATCACCATTTTGTTCAATTTGTTCTTGAACTCTAAGTACCCGTTCAGCCAGGAAGGAGTTCGAGTTAAATCTATAATGAATTCAGACTTTACGCTGATTTATAAGTTGCTTAAAGCTTCACTAGTCTATAAAGAGTTGTAGAAAGGACATTTTTTCGCACACATCAGTGTCACCCAGATGAGGATGAGGTTGCCTTTTTAGTCTCAACATTTCTTCCTCATGCCGTCTCAGGGAGTTTTTCCTCGTCACCTTTGCCTCAGGCTTACTCATTAGGGATAAATATACATTTAATTTTAATTAGATTTGTGATTTATTTTTATATTTCTGTAAAGCTGCTTTGAGACAATGTCCATATTAAAAAACTCAATACAAATAAAATAGAACTGAATTGAATTCACTCTGAATCAGTAGCTCTACACCAGGGGTTGTCCAGTCTTATCCACAAAGGGTCAGTTTGGTGCAGGTTTTCTGCCAAACACACACACTCACACACACACACACACTCACATTCAGACGTTAATTTTATCTGTGTTAAAGTGTAAACATAAACATGAACACATGTTTTTGAAGGCATTCAGAAACATGACATTAACACGCTGATTAATGTGAACATCCTGCATGCTGATAAACAGCTGTGACTGGCTTTAATTTCACTGTTTAATGTGGTTGGGCTGAAATACAAACACACACTAGTGTGAAAATGAGTTCCGCTACATATACAGCGTGTGTACAGAGAGAGAGAGAGAGAGAGAGAGAGAGAGAGAGAGAAAGAGAAGGTTGAGGGCTTTAGGACCCTGGGCATTGGTGAACATCAGAGGCTTTTATTCTCTGAGTCGATGCAGTGAGTGAGAGAACGAGGGAGAGAGGAGGAGAGGAAGTGTGTGAGAGTCAATGCGCTGCCTGCACTCATTCAACACACACCGGAGACTGTGCGCGCGTGCTAGGGCGAATGTGTGTGTGAGTGTGTGTGTGTGTGTGTGCGCTTGAGACTCTGAAGTCTTTCGGTGTTTCGTCCTGAGCTCTGAGCAGGTGGGAATGACATGAACATCCAGGAGAAGAAGAGAGGGAGAGACCTGTAAGATCTCACACAAACAAACACACACACACACACACACACACACACACACACACACACACAGAGACCTGCAGACAATAAAAAAAGACACACCTGCAGATAACTTTGTGTGTGTTTGCAGATACAGAACACACACACATATGCACAAATGTTGACATCTGGACACAAGTGAGCAAGTGAGACAGGATGAAGGGACAGCCGCACACTCATCTGTCCTGCTGCATGTTCTCACTGCACTCGTTTATTTTTCAGACGAGGACAGCAAGTCTTCCTGAGAGCTGATGAACCTTCTGCGTCCTCACATGCCTTTCAGGTAGGACACTCATTCTTCTCTCTCTCTCTCTCTCTCTCTCTCTCTCTCTCTCTTTCTGACATGTTATCCATCACCTTCATCACCTTCTCTTTTATATCTCTTCTTCATGCAGTGTGTCTCGTCCTCTGTCCATCATTCCATCATTCTTCTCTTACACTTTCTCTGACTTGTCTCTGTCAGCTTCTTTCTTTTTTTTATCTCTTATCTTAACTTTCCACTCATCCCTTATGTCTGCCTTTCTCCTTTTCTTTATCTATAGCTATTTTCTCCTTCTTTATATCTCTCCAACACTTTATATTTCTCGCAAGATTTTTTCCTTCATCTTGGTTTTCTCTCTCTATCCCTTTCCTCCCTTCTTCCTCAGCTGATGCTTGATCATCCCTACATCTCTCTCTTCTCTTAATCTGTTTTTCTGCTATCCACTGTCATCCTGGAACCTTACTAAACTTTCTATATCTGTATTTAGCTGTATTTATCTCTCTCTGTCTCTGTTTCTCATCTCTCCATCCGTTCATCATACTTCATTCTGCAATTTGTTTATATCTGTCTTTCTATCATTTCTTTCTTCTACTGCTAATGTAAAATAAGACCCCCCTCTTTCTCTCTCTCTCTCTCTCTCTCTCTCTCTCTCTCTCTCTCTCTCTCTCTCTCTCTCTCTCTCTCTCTCTCTTTGAGTCGCAGAATGACTTTTGTTACCCAGCTCTTTATTTTCATCTCCTTTTTTCCGACCTCTCCACTTGTCTCTTTCTTTTTTCTTTCGTTATCTCTCCATCTTTAGTTTTTTCTTCCGGCGCTTTATCTGTATGTATTTCTTAATTCCTAAAGTTTTTGTTCTGTACTCTGTCTCTTTGTCCACACACACACACACACACACACACACACAAACCCACCTGTCCTGTGTCTTTTATTACATGCCACTTGCTGTAAGACCAGAACAAATGGGGAGAAAAGAGGAGAGAGAGAGAGAGAGAGACAGAGATGGAGTAGGGGAAGGGGAGGGAGGGGTGGTTAAAACAGCAACAGGTGCAGACAGAAAAGACAGACAGCTAGACAGACAGATAGATGGACAGATAGACAGATGGACAGACAGATAGATGAACCGATAGACAGATGGACAGACAGACAGATAGATGAACAAATAGATAGATGACACATTCCTGAGAACAGGTCCTACACATTCCATCATCTGAGTAATGCTGCACTCTGATTGGCTGAGAGCTGTGAGGATGATAACCTATAGCATCACAGAGAAGCTGCTGATCTGCTGATTAGAGATGATGTCATCTAAAGATTGTAGTAATTAACGCCATGTGCCGGAGGTGTGTGGTGTGTGAGTGTGTGATGGACTGCGATGTGTGAGATGAATGAATGAATGTCCAGTAAAACATGACTGTGGGTTAATAGAGGGTTATTGTGGGATCTGGCTGTACTTTTAATGTGTTTGTTTATATCTTACTGAGGACCAAATGCCCCCCTACTGCTAAATCCAGTGTGACTTTATACACCAGAACAAACCCAAAATATCAGAAATAAAACCACTTAACAAGCAAACTATAGACATCTGAATGTGTAAATAATTTATATATTCATTTACACATTAATTTATTTCTTATTATTTTTAATTAATTAACTATTTAATTAATTAATTACAAATGATAAAGTTTAAATTTTTATTTCAAGTCAAGTATCATTTTTACTGCATAATATTATAAACATAGCACAAAACTAATAAAATCAACATTTAAACAAATCAGTTTTAAATAAATTTAGTCAATATGAAAACAAAAGTACATTTATAGATAGAATTTTTAGCTAGCAGGAACAATTCTTTTCTCAGACATTTCAAGAATATTTGACATAAATTATGATAATCTCTCTCACTTTCTTGGGACATTTAATGAAATTAATATTCATACAGTGATAATGGGACATTTTTAACGTTCAGAACATTTCTGTACTGTCAGATTCATTACTCTGGGACAAAAAAATATCAGCGCTAAAGTGTGAACTGAAATCAGATCCTGATCTGATACCGGTGTCGTCATGGTAACTGAGCGACTTTGCAGATTTCTGTCAGATGAAGGTGGTGTGTTAACATCGCGAGTGGATTTATATGATGTTAAAAATGTTTAAATGGGTTAAATGTGAAAATGTGCTGAATCTGATCAGGGTCAGCGTGGTCAGGAGGTGTGTCAGAACGTTTAGGATGTGTTACGCTGCATCAGTGTCTCCATTTATTACAGTGTTATGTTAGCGTTTTGTGTTGTGCTACATGCTACATGCTACATGCTATGCTATGTGTAATCACAGCGTAAATGCCGTGGGGCTTTTTTTGAGTGAATTGTTGAAGATATAACACTGAAGTGTGTTGTGTTGAAGAGACGACATCGTCCCAGTTAAACTCACTTCAGGTATCCTACAGTCTATCCAACACACACATCAGTGTCACAAAGACAAGTGTGTGTGTGTATGTGTGTGTTTGTGGGTGTGTGTTCAAGCTACCATGTCTGGTTTGCATAAGATTTGTTTGGTGTGTGTGTGTGTGTGTGTGTGTTTTAATTCCAATGGAACTGCCAGGTTCCAATCAGGTTGTGAAAGGCTTTGATTAAAATGTCGCCTGGAGGATTTTGTTCTCTCTCTTTCTCTCTCTCTGTCTCTCTCTCTCTCTCTCTCTCTCGCTCTCACACACACACACACACACACACACACACACATTGCTCTCACCCCCAAACTTTACAAGGTGAATATCTAATCTAAGGAGAACCCCTTATGTAAGATTTCAGAGACACAAGTTGCAGTTGCAGTTTGTGTGTGTGTGTTTGTGTTAAGATGACAGATGTATTCTGTTCCCCATGGCCAAACCAATGATGAGTTTCTCAATAAATTGACTATGTTGATACACACACCC
>NC_080726.1:25240704-25283204 GCF_019097595.1 Hemibagrus wyckioides
TAATGCTTCAGTTGTTTGTGATAAAGTGAAGACAGGACATTCTTTTATCATTTGCACTTATTTTCCAAAAAGCAGTGAAGTGGCGTCTTCGAGTTCTCCCACCGGAAATCACCTGTACTTCCTGATTAGCAGAAGTGTTGGATTCAGTTATTCCGCAGTGCTGGACATGATCCTGAATCCACACAGGAAACATCTCAACTCTCACTCTATCTTCCTTTAGTAGAAAGAGCTGCAGTGTGCTTCAAATTCAAATTCAAATTTTATTCAAATTCAAATTCTATTCAAATTCAAATTTTATTTGTCACATACATATACATTCACAGTACAACATGTAGTGAAATGTTTTTTCACGCTTCACTTTTAATCTTTTTTAGTAACTCCAGCATTCCACAGTCAGTTAGAAAGAGGGGAATTTACATTTCATGCTCTTTTTATTTGTTTATTTAATGTATTGAGAGCAACATTAACTGTTTACTAGTAGCTACCAGAATACTATGCAAACAACTCAGCCACGCCCACACAGCCATGCCCACTCCACCACGCCCACTCTCAGTCACACCCACTCTCAGCCATACCCACTCTCAGTCACACCCACTCTGTCACACCCACTCTCAGCCATACCCACTCTCAGTCACACCCACTCTGTCATACCCACTCTCAGTCTCAGTCACACCCACTCTGTCACACCCACTCTCAGTCACACCCACTCTCAGCCATACCCACTCTCAGTCACACCCACTCTCAGCCACACCCACTCTCAGCCACACCCACTCTCAGTCACACCCACTCTCAGCCACACCCACTCTCACTCATACCTACTCTCAGCCATACCCACTCTCAGTCACACCCACTCTCAGTCACACCTCTCTTAGCCATAGCTACTCTCAGTCACACCTTCTTAGCCACACCCACTCTCAGTCACGCCTACTCACCTATACCCACTCAGCCATGCCTACTCAACCATGCCACAAATGGGATTTTGTTATTTAACATTTGGTATGAATGAGTATCATACAAACTGAGATTTGTCAAGTCTGGTCTTGACCAGTTTTTTGTTTTGACTTGGACTTGGTTTCAGTACATCTGCATGTTAAAATTTGTAAAACGAATGCTTGTGTTGTCTTTTCTTTTCTCCTGCACATATATGCTAAAAAGTAATAGCTTCTTCTAACAGTCTAATCACTGCCTAGTAACTTGATTTCCAGCTTGAGTCTATCTTGCTTAACTTGATTTTGACCTGCTTAAGACTCGATTTTGATTTAATCTTGGCTAGTTCTAGCAGTGGATTTGTCCTGAACTTGTCAGTGATGGACTTCATTACATCTCTACTACAAACACTGCTGTAGATAGAGTATAATGCATCTATGATGTGGTCAGTGTGGATGTAATGTGATGTGGTCAGTGTAGATGTAATGTGATGTGGTCAGTGTAGATGTAATGTGATGTGGTCAATGTAGATGTAATGTGATGTGGTCAGTGTAGATGTAATGAGATGTGGTCAGTGTGGATGTAATGTGATGTGGTCAGTGTGGATGTAATGTGTTGTGGTCAATGTAGATGTACTGAGATGTGGTCAGTGTAGATGTAATGTGATGTGGTCAATGTAGATGTAATGTGATGTGGTCAGTGTAGATGTAATGAGATGTGGTCAGTGTAGATGTAATGAGATGTGGTCAGTGTGGATGTAATGTGATGTGGTCAGTGTAGATGTAATGTGATGTGGTCAGTGTGGATGTAATGTGATGTGGTCAGTGTAGATGTAATGAGATGTGGTCAGTGTGGATGTAATGAGATGTGGTCAGTGTAGATGTAATGAGATGTGGTCAGTGTGGATGTAATGTGATGTGGTCAGTGTGGATGTAATGTGATGTGGTCAGTGTAGATGTAATGTGATGTGGTCAGTGTAGATGTAATGTGATGTGGTCAGTGTAGATGTAATGAGATGTGGTCAGTGTGGATGTAATGTGATGTGGTCAGTGTGGATGTAATGTGATGTGGTCAGTGTAGATGTAATGAGATGTGGTCAGTGTAGATGTAATGTGATGTGGTCAGTGTAGATGTAATGAGATGTGGTCAGTGTGGATGTAATGTGATGTGGTCAGTGTAGATGTAATGTGATGTGGTCAGTGTAGATGTAATGTGATGTGGTCAGTGTAGATGTAATGTGATGTGGTCAGTGTAGATGTAATGAGATGTGGTCAGTGTGGATGTAATGTGATGTGGTCAGTGTGGATGTAATGTGATGTGGTCAGTGTAGATGTAATGTGTGGTCAGTGTGGATGTAATGAGATGTGGTCAGTGTAGATGTAAAGTGGTGTGGTCAGTGTGGATGTAATGAGATGTGGTCAGTGTAGATGTAAAGTGGTGTGGTCAGTGTGGATGTAATGTGATGTGGTCAGTGTGGATGTAATGTGTTGTGGTCAATGCAGATGTACTGAGATGTGGTCAGTGTAGATGTAATGTGTTGTGGTCAATGTAGATGTACTGAGATGTGGTCAGTGTAGCTGTAATGTGTTGTGGTCAATGTAGATGTAATGTGATGTGGTCAGTGTAGATGTAATGTGATGTGGTCAGTGTAGATGTAATGTGATGTGGTCAATGTAGATGTAATGTGATGTGGTCAGTGTAGATGTAATGTGATGTGGTCAGTGTAGATGTAATGTGATGTGGTCAGTGTAGATGTAATGTGTTGTGGTCAATGTAGATGTAATGTGATGTGGTCAGTGTAGATGTAATGTGATGTGGTCAGTGTAGATGTAATGTGATGTGGTCAGTGTAGATGTAATGTGTTGTGGTCAATGTAGATGTAATGTGATGTGGTCAGTGTAGATGTAATGTGTTGTGGTCAATGTAGATGTACTGAGATGTGGTCAGTGTAGATGTAATGTGATGTGGTCAGTGTAGATGTAATGAGATGTGGTCACTGTAGATGTAATGTGATGTGGTCAGTGTAGATGTAATGTGATGTGGTCAGTATAGATGTAATGTGATGTGGTCAATGTAGATGTAATGTGATGTGGTCAGTGTAGATGTAATGTGATGTGGTCAGTGTGGATGTAATGTGATGTGGTCAGTGTAGATGTAATGTGATGTGGTCAGTGTAGATGTAATGTGATGTGGTCAGTGTGGATGTAATGAGATGTGGTCAGTGTGGATGTAATGTGATGTGGTCAGTGTGGATGTAATGTGTTCTGGTCAGTGTGGATGTAATGTGATGTGGTCAGTGTGGATGTAATGAGATGTGGTCAGTGTGGATGTAATGTGATGTGGTCAGTGTAGATGTAATGTGATGTGGTCAGTGTAGATGTAATGTGATGTGGTCAGTGTAGATGTAATGTGATGTGGTCAGTGTAGATGTAATGAGATGTGGTCAGTGTAGATGTAATGAGATGTGGTCAGTGTAGATGTAATGTGATGTGGTCAGTGTAGATGTAATGTGATGTGGTCAGTGTAGATGTAATGTGATGTGGTCAGTGTAGATGTAATGTGATGTGGTCAGTGTAGATGTAATGTGTTCTGGTCAGTGTGGATGTAATGTGATGTGGTCAGTGTAGATGTAATGAGATGTGGTCAGTGTAGATGTAATGTGATGTGGTCAGTGTGGATATGTAGGGGTGGGCGATATGGAAAAAAAAATTAGATCACGATTTTTTCTGGAAAAATCACGATTCATGATTTTATCCCGATTCTTTCTCATGTTGGTTTTAAGACTGTTTGGCAAATTACAGAGCTACAATACAGCCAAATGAATGTCTCCATATTAAAAATATAGCCTTTACCATTTATGTTTTCAAGTATTTTTTAATCAAGTTAACATTAAATGCAAGTGCAACTCTGCAAATTAAGAACAGTCAACAAGACTTGCATAACAATGAAAGACTTGCCATCACAAAATGAACATTGGTTTAAGAAATCTTACATTGGTAGTGGTAACAGTTGTAACAGTCAGATAGTTTATTAGACCTAGATCCTCAGCAAAGAGGTTCAAAAATGTAAATAGCTTATTCTTACAAAGTTAAATAAAAATATTAACTTGGTCTAGTCAAATAAATGCAAGTTGACAGACTTCAGCATAACTCCCAAAACAGACATTGGCTAAAAACAAAAACAAACATACAAAATGTAAACTACCTTTTGTAATCTGTTAAGATTTTTTTAAAGTGCAACATGATTCAGAACCAAAACAATAAAATAAAGGCACAAAAATATTTCCTGACCTGAGGCTTGTAAACTTAGCAGCTTTAGAACATATTTCATATTTTAGAACACAATTTCTAAAAGAACACAAAGTATGACTAATCACAAATTTTTAGAAAGGAAAACCAGCTGATTCACTTTATCTGGCTTGAGAGTTGCCCTTTGGCAGGTGACAATGTTGCCACCAGTGCTAAAGGCTCTTTCTGAGGGAGCACTTGTTGCTGGAATGCATAAATACTTTCTAGCAAGTTGGCTAACTCTTGGAAAGTTTGCCTCATGGACTTTCCACCATTCCAGCGGATCCATGTCACTTTCGGCATTTGGTGTGGACAAGTAGCCCTTCAATTCCCCTTCTATTGCTTCTTTTAGAGATAAGGAAGCTGATGTTGTGGTCAAGCACTCTCTCGATCATGTTGAGTCTCAAACCCCATTGTGTTGGAGACTCAGTGATGAGCTTCTGCTGAGGTAGCTTTAGGTCAGTTTGAGCATTACTTATGTCCCTCTTTTTCTTCCAGCTGAACGAGAATGTACTGATGACTTTCTTGCAGACAGATGTTACACGTTCAACATGAGGGTCTTTGGCACTTTTTTCTAACACAAAAAAGAATAATGTATTAAATTAGATTTAACCTAATGCACAATGTAAAATTTAATTGACAAATGTTTATATTATAAAATTATATAATTTTATTGAAACCGTTTAGATGTTCACCTAAAACGTTGTTTGCAATTATTATTGCAAACTAATCTCATAATTTTACCCTGTTCAATGTTCTTAATGTAATTTTTAATTTATTATTTACAAACATTTATTATGAACAATATCCTGAATGGCAGAGGCAATATTTATTTTTAGTTGCACTCACCGATAGCTAGGTGAAGTCTGTGCCCAAAGCACTGCAGACGAGTCCAGCTGTTAAGCTCCAACGCCTTCACCATATTGGCCCCGCTATCTGTCGTCATGCAGGTCATGTTTAATTCTTTCAGTCCCCAACCTTCAAGCGCGTCCCTAAGGCCTTGTGCTATGAGTTCTCCCGTGTGGTCATCTGGGAAATATGTTGTCTCTAGACATGCGCTGCACAACTTCCAGTCATGAAGCCAGTGTATCGTCAGGCATAAATAAGGCTCTGACGTACGGCTAGACCATAAATCAGCTGTTGTAGCAAAAAACTTTACGTTTTGAATTGCGTGTTGCATCTTGTTGCGGCACTCGGAATAAAGCTGTGGAATGGCCGTGGAGGAACAATATTTGCGTCTGGGTATTTGGTAACGTGGATCTACGACCTTATTTTCCACAGTCTTTATGGGAATCATGTCTTTGGCCAGGTAAAATGTCACCGCGTCAGTTATATCTTTCCAGCGCTTGCTCGTTCTGTCATACGGAGTTCCTTTCTCAAATGCTTCTTTCGTTAGAGTTGCTTGTTTAAACCTTGTAGTTTCTGGCTGCTTGGTTGTACCTGCTGATGTACTCGCGTGGAGTCCCTTTATAATTTGACCGTCGCCATATTCTTTCAGATGCTTTCTTTTGAGGTGGTTAAAAAGGTTCGTTGTGTTGCCATCTGACGTGCGAATATTATCATTGCAACATTTGCAAATAACTGTGGTTTGCACTGTGTCTGTTGGGGAAAAACCAAACCATTTCCATATCACTGATGTTGAGTTTTTTTTAGGGACCAACTGCTCCGTGTTTTCCTCCATCGTCACTGAGTGCGTCGCTTAATCTCACTGAATTTACGAGCAACGCATACAAGCTTTTTAACCTGGCGCCATCTAGCGCGGGATGTACACGAAATCACGTGTACACGGGATGTACACGATTTTTTTGGAAAAGTGGATCGTGCAGTCATTTTAATCGTCCGTGATCAAATATCGTCATATCGCACACCCCTAATGTAATGTGATGTTTGGTGTGACTTGGCCATGTAATGATGCAGAATTAAAAATGGGGTTTGACCTGGAGCAGATCATCCTGTATAAAATCCAATCATAAATCCTTCAGTCAGTCTAGTCATATTCATGGGAGTGAATCTTTGCCCTTAAAGTCCTCAATATGCCTCTTTATATAATAATTAATAAAGTTTGTACTTTTAATGGTATAAAACTTTAAGTGTTTTGCTATTTGCCTTAGATCCAGCCCCTGTCCATCTCCCCATAATACTCTGTTAAGCCTCTTTGGCTCGATTTTCCCCCAAGCCCCTGTGGTCAAGCTGATAATTGGCTTTTCTGCTCAGGACTGAAATGAAATCGTGTGTGCAGAATAATAAGCTATCAGACTTCACCTGTTCCATTATAGAGCTGAACAAAGGGTACAGGAAAACACACACACACACACACAGAGAGAGAGAGAGAGAGAGAGAGAGAGAGAGGGAGAGAGAGAGAGAGAAATACTTTTTAACACAAATCACCACAATAATATAAATAATAAACTATACTGTCTGTTGTTATTTTTGATTATTTTCCTATAATAACATATAACACATAAGTGTTTTATTCCTCTTATACTACAGCAATTAAAGAACATCATACTTTTTTATCCATTTCTAGTTACATTTGATGTTGTGCAATTTACTTCCTGTTGTCAGATCAGTTATATCAGCTAGAAACCCTCGTTTCCTCACCAGCTTTTCATCCCATTTACCAATGGAGTTGTGACAGATCTCCCCTCCCCTCTCCTCTCCCCTCCCCCCTCCCCTCTCCCCTGAGTGTGGAGTGTAGTGATGTGTGTAGTGTAGTGTAGTGATGTGTGTAGTGTAGTGTGGTGATGTGTGTAGTGTAGTGTAGTGATGTGTGTAGTGTAGTGTAGTGATGTGTGTAGTGTAGTGTAGTGATGTGTGTAGTGTAGTGTAGTGATGTGTGTAGTGTAGTGTAGTGATGTGTGTAGTAAAGAGTGTAGTGATGTGTGTAGTGTAGTGTAGTGATGTGTGTAGTGTAGTGTGGTGATGTGTGTAGTGTAGTGTAGTGATGTGTGTAGTGTAGTGTAGTGATGTGTGTAGTGTAGTGTAGTGATGTGTGTAGTGTAGTGTAGTGATGTGTGTAGTGTAGTGTAGTGATGTGTGTAGTAAAGAGTGTAGTGATGTGTGTAGTAAAGAGTGTAGTGATGTGTGTAGTGTAGTGTAGTGATGTGTGTAGTGTAGTGTAGTGATGTGTGTAGTAAAGAGTGTAGTGATGTGTGTAGTAAAGAGTGTAGTGATGTGTGTAGTGTAGTGTAGTGATGTGTGTAGTGTAGTGTAGTGATGTGTGTAGTGTAGTGTAGTGATGTGTGTAGTAAAGAGTGTGGTGATGTGTGTAGTAAAGAGTGTAGTGATGTGTGTAGTGTAGTGTAGTGATGTGTGTAGTGTAGTGTAGTGATGTGTGTAGTAAAGAGTGTAGTGATGTGTGTAGTGTAGTGTAGTGATGTGTGTAGTGTAGTGTAGTGATGTGTGTAGTAAAGAGTGTAGTGATGTGTGTAGTGTAGTGTAGTGATGTGTGTAGTAAAGAGTGTGGTGATGTGTGTAGTGTAGTGTAGTGTAGTGATGTGTGTAGTGTAGTGTAGTGATGTGTGTAGTAAAGAGTGTGGTGATGTGTGTAGTGTAGTGTAGTGATGTGTGTAGTGTAGTGTAGTGATGTGTGTAGTGTAGTGTAGTGATGTGTGTAGTGTAGTGTAGTGATGTGTGTAGTAAAGAGTGTAGTGATGTGTGTAGTGTAGTGTAGTGATGTGTGTAGTAAAGAGTGTAGTGATGTGTGTAGTGTAGTGTAGTGATGTGTGTAGTAAAGAGTGTAGTGATGTGTGTAGTGTAGTGTAGTGATGTGTGTAGTGTAGTGTAGTGATGTGTGTAGTGTAGTGTAGTGATGTGTGTAGTAAAGAGTGTAGTGATGTGTGTAGTGTAGTGTAGTGATGTGTGTAGTGTAGTGTGGTGATGTGTGTAGTGTAGTGTAGGTGATGTGTGTAGTGTAGTGTAGTGATGTGTGTAGTAAGAGTGTGGTGGATGTGTGTAGTGTAGTGTAGGTGATGTGTGTAGTGTAGTGTAGTGAAGTGTGTAGTGTAGTGTAGTGATGTGTGTAGTGTAGTGTAGTGTAGTGTGTGGTAGTGTAGTGTAGTGATGTGTGTAGTAAGAGGTGTGGTGATGTGTGTAGTGTGGTAGTGTAGTGATGTGTGTAGTGTAGTGTAGTGATGTGTGTAGTAAGGTGTGGTGATGTGTGTAGTGTAGTGTGTAGTGATGGTGGGTGTAGTGTAGTGGTGGTGTGTGTGTGTGTGGTGGTAGTGTAGGGTGTGATGTGTGTAGTAAAGAGTGTGGTGATGTGTGTGTAGTGTAGTGTAGTGTTGTGTGTAGTGTAGTGTAGTGATGTGTGTAGTAAAGTGTAGTGTAGTGATGTGTGGTGTGTAGTGTGGTGATGTGTGTTGTGTGTTGGGTAGTGATGTGTGTAGTGTAGTGTAGTGATGTGTGTAGTGTAGGTGTGTGTGTGAGTGAGTGGTGTGTGTAGTAGGTGTAGTGGTGTGTGTGTAGTGTAGTGTAGTGATGTGTGTAGTGTAGTGTAGTGATGTGTGTAGTGTAGTGTAGTGATGTGTGTAGTAAGGTGTGGTGATGTGTGTAGTGTAGTGTAGTGTGTGATGGGTAGTGTAGTGTGGTGAGGGTGTGTGTAGTGTTGTGTAGTGATGTGATGTAGTGTTGTGTAGTGATGTGTGTAGTAGTAAGAGTGTAGTGATGTGTGTAGTGTAGTGTGTGTGTGTGTAGTGTAGTGATGTGTGTAGTTAGGTGTAGTGATGTGTGTGTAGTGTAGTGTAGTGATGGTGTGTAGTAATGAGTGTAGTGATGTGTGTAGTGTAGTGTAGTGATGTGTGTAGTGTAGGTGGTGGTGATGTGTGTAGTGTAGTGTAGTGATGTGTGTAGTGTAGTGTGGTGGTGGGTGTGTGTGGTGAGTGTGTGGTGTGTGGGTGTAGTGTAGTGTAGTGATTTGTGTAGTGTGGGGTGGTAGTGTGGTGTGTAGTGTAGTGTTGTTGATGTGTGTAGTAAGGTGGTGTAGTGGTGGTGTTGGGTGAGGTGTGTGTAGTGTGTGTGTAGTGGTGGTGTGTGGTGTAGGTGTGGTGTGGGTGTTGTGTGTGGGTGTTGTGGTGTGTGTAGGTGTAGTGTGTGGGTGTGTGGTAGTGGTGTGTGGGTGTGTGGTGTGAAGGTGGTGTGTGGGTGAGTGGTGTGTAGTAGGTGTAGTGATGTGTGTAGTGGTGTAGTGAAGTGTGTGTAGGTAGTGGAGGGTGTGTGTGTGAGTGTGGGTGTAGTGTGTGGTGATGTGTGTAGTGTAGTGTAGTGATGTGTGTAGTGTAGTGTAGTGATGTGTGTAGTGTAGTGTAGTGATGTGTGTAGTAAAGAGGTGTAGTGATGTGTGGTAGTGTGGGGTGGTAGTGTGGTGTGGGTGGGTGGTAGTGGTGTGTGATGTGTGTGTGTAGTGTAGTGTTGGTGGTGTGGTGTTGGTGATGTGGGTAGGTGTGTGAGGTGTGTAGTGTGTGGTGTTGTGAGTGTAGGTGTGAGTGTGTGTGTGTGTAGGTGTAGTGATGTGTGTAGTGTTGTGTAGTGTGTGGTGTGTGGTAGTAAAGAGTGTAGTGATGTGTGTAGTGTGTAGTGTAGTGATGTGTGTTGTAAAGAGTGTAGTGATGTGTGTTGTAAAGAGTGTAGTGATGTGTGTAGTGGAGTGTTGAGTGTGGTGGTGTGATGTAGTGTAGTGTAGTGGGATGTGTGTAGTGTAGTGTAGTGATGTGTGTAGTGTAGTGTAGTGATGTGTGTGTGTAGTGTAGTGTAGTGATGTGTGTAGTGTAGTGTAGTGATGTGTGTAGTGTAGTGTAGTGATGTGTGTAGTTGTGAGTGTAGTGATGTGTGTAGTGTAGTGTGTGGTGATGTGTGTAGTGTAGTGTAGTGTAGTGATGTGTGTAGTAAAGAGGGTGGTGATGTGTGTAGTGTGGGTTGTGGTGATGTGTGTAGTGTAGTGTAGTGATGTGTGTAGTGTAGTGTAGTGATGTGTGTAGTAAAGAGTGTAGTGATGTGTGTAGTAAAGAGTGTAGTGATGTGTGTAGTAAAGAGTGTAGTGATGTGTGTAGTAAAGAGTGTAGTGATGTGTGTAGTGTAGTGTAGTGATGTGTGTAGTAAAGAGTGTAGTGATGTGTGTAGTGTAGTGATGTGTGTAGTGTAGTGTAGTGATGTGTGTAGTAAAGAGTGTAGTGATGTGTGTAGTGTAGTGTAGTGATGTGTGTAGTGTAGTGTAGTGATGTGTGTAGTAAAGAGTGTAGTGATGTGTGTAGTAAAGAGTGTAGTGATGTGTGTAGTGTAGTGTAGTGATGTGTGTAGTAAAGAGTGTAGTGATGTGTGTAGTAAAGAGTGTAGTGATGTGTGTAGTAAAGAGTGTGGTGATGTGTGTAGTAAAGAGTGTGGTGATGTGTGTAGTAAAGAGTGTAGTGATGTGTGTAGTAAAGAGTGTGGTGATGTGTGTAGTAAAGAGTGTAGTGATGTGTGTAGTGTAGTGTAGTGATGTGTGTAGTGTAGTGTAGTGATGTGTGTAGTAAAGAGTGTAGTGATGTGTGTAGTGTAGTGTAGTGATGTGTGTAGTAAAGAGTGTAGTGATGTGTGTAGTAAAGAGTGTAGTGATGTGTGTAGTAAAGAGTGTAGTGATGTGTGTAGTGTAGTGTAGTGATGTGTGTAGTAAAGAGTGTGGTGATGTGTGTAGTAAAGAGTGTGGTGATGTGTGTAGTAAAGAGTGTGGTGATGTGTGTAGTAAAGAGTGTAGTGATGTGTGTAGTGTAGTGTAGTGATGTGTGTAGTAAAGAGTGTGGTGATGTGTGTAGTAAAGAGTGTAGTGATGTGTGTAGTGTAGTGTAGTGATGTGTGTAGTAAAGAGTGTGGTGATGTGTGTAGTGTAGTGTAGTGTAGTGATGTGTGTAGTAAAGAGTGTAGTGATGTGTGTAGTAAAGAGTGTAGTGATGTGTGTAGTGTAGTGTAGTGATGTGTGTAGTAAAGAGTGTGGTGATGTGTGTAGTAAAGAGTGTAGTGATGTGTGTAGTGTAGTGTAGTGATGTGTGTAGTAAAGAGTGTGGTGATGTGTGTAGTAAAGAGTGTGGTGATGTGTGTAGTGTAGTGTAGTGTAGTGATGTGTGTAGTAAAGAGTGTAGTGATGTGTGTAGTAAAGAGTGTAGTGATGTGTGTAGTAAAGAGTGTAGTGATGTGTGTAGTAGTGTAGTGTAGTGATGTGTGTAGTAAAGAGTGTGGTGATGTGTGTGTGTGTAGTGTAGTGATGTGTGTAGTGTAGTGTAGTGATGTGTGTAGTGTAGTGTAGTGATGTGTGTAGTAAAGAGTGTAGTGATGTGTGTAGTGTAGTGTAGTGATGTGTGTAGTGTAGTGTAGTGATGTGTGTAGTGTAGTGTAGTGATGTGTGTAGTAAAGAGTGTAGTGATGTGTGTAGTAAAGAGTGTAGTGATGTGTGTAGTGTAGTGATGTGTGTAGTGTAGTGATGTGTGTAGTAAAGAGTGTAGTGATGTGTGTAGTGTAGTGTAGTGATGTGTGTAGTGTAGTGTAGTGATGTGTGTAGTGTAGTGTAGTGATGTGTGTAGTAAAGAGTGTAGTGATGTGTGTAGTAAAGAGTGTAGTGATGTGTGTAGTGTAGTGTAGTGATGTGTGTAGTAAAGAGTGTAGTGATGTGTGTAGTAAAGAGTGTAGTGATGTGTGTAGTAAAGAGTGTAGTGATGTGTGTAGTGTAGTGTAGTGATGTGTGTAGTAAAGAGTGTAGTGATGTGTGTAGTAAAGAGTGTAGTGATGTGTGTAGTAAAGAGTGTAGTGATGTGTGTAGTGTAGTGTAGTGATGTGTGTAGTGTAGTGTAGTGATGTGTGTAGTAAAGAGTGTAGTGATGTGTGTAGTAAAGAGTGTAGTGATGTGTGTAGTAAAGAGTGTGGTGATGTGTGTAGTAAAGAGTGTAGTGATGTGTGTAGTAAAGAGTGTAGTGATGTGTGTAGTAAAGAGTGTAGTGATGTGTGTAGTGTAGTGTAGTGTAGTGATGTGTGTAGTAAAGAGTGTAGTGATGTGTGTAGTAAAGAGTGTAGTGATGTGTGTAGTAAAGAGTGTAGTGATGTGTGTAGTAAAGAGTGTAGTGATGTGTGTAGTAAAGAGTGTAGTGATGTGTGTAGTGTAGTGTAGTGATGTGTGTAGTAAAGAGTGTAGTGATGTGTGTAGTAAAGAGTGTAGTGATGTGTGTAGTAAAGAGTGTAGTGATGTGTGTAGTGTAGTGTAGTGATGTGTGTAGTGTAGTGTAGTGATGTGTGTAGTAAAGAGTGTAGTGATGTGTGTAGTAAAGAGTGTGGTGATGTGTGTAGTAAAGAGTGTGGTGATGTGTGTAGTGTAGTGTAGTGATGTGTGTAGTAAAGAGTGTGGTGATGTGTGTAGTGTAGTGTAGTGATGTGTGTAGTGTAGTGTAGTGATGTGTGTAGTAAAGAGTGTAGTGATGTGTGTAGTAAAGAGTGTAGTGATGTGTGTAGTAAAGAGTGTAGTGATGTGTGTAGTAAAGAGTGTGGTGATGTGTGTAGTAAAGAGTGTAGTGATGTGTGTAGTGTGTGTAGTATGTGTGTAGTGTAGTGTGTGTAGTGTAGTGATGTGTGTAGTAAAGAGTGTGGTGATGTGTGTAGTAAAGAGTGTAGTGATGTGTGTAGTGTAGTGTAGTGATGTGTGTAGTAAAGAGTGTGGTGATGTGTGTAGTAAAGAGTGTGGTGATGTGTGTAGTAAAGAGTGTAGTGATGTGTGTAGTAAAGAGTGTGGTGATGTGTGTAGTGTAGTGTAGTGATGTGTGTAGTGTAGTGTAGTGATGTGTGTAGTAAAGAGTGTAGTGATGTGTGTAGTGTAGTGTAGTGATGTGTGTAGTAAAGAGTGTGGTGATGTGTGTAGTAAAGAGTGTGGTGATGTGTGTAGTAAAGAGTGTAGTGATGTGTGTAGTGTAGTGTAGTGATGTGTGTAGTGTAGTGTAGTGATGTGTGTAGTAAAGAGTGTAGTGATGTGTGTAGTAAAGAGTGTAGTGATGTGTGTAGTAAAGAGTGTAGTGATGTGTGTAGTGTAGTGTAGTGATGTGTGTAGTGTAGTGTAGTGATGTGTGTAGTAAAGAGTGTAGTGATGTGTGTAGTAAAGAGTGTAGTGATGTGTGTAGTAAAGAGTGTAGTGATGTGTGTAGTAAAGAGTGTGGTGATGTGTGTAGTGTAGTGTAGTGATGTGTGTAGTGTAGTGTAGTGATGTGTGTAGTAAAGAGTGTAGTGATGTGTGTAGTAAAGAGTGTAGTGATGTGTGTAGTAAAGAGTGTGGTGATGTGTGTAGTGTAGTGTAGTGTAGTGTAGTGATGTGTGTAGGAAAGAGTGTAGTGATGTGTGTAGTAAAGAGTGTAGTGTAGTGTAGTGATGTGTGTAGTAAAGAGTGTGGTGATGTGTGTAGTAAAGAGTGTGGTGATGTGTGTAGTAAAGAGTGTGGTGATGTGTGTAGTGTAGTGTAGTGTAGTGATGTGTGTAGTAAAGAGTGTAGTGATGTGTGTAGTAAAGAGTGTGGTGATGTGTGTAGTGTAGTGTAGTGTAGTGATGTGTGTAGTAAAGAGTGTAGTGATGTGTGTAGTAAAGAGTGTGGTGATGTGTGTAGTGTAGTGTAGTGATGTGTGTAGTAAAGAGTGTGGTGATGTGTGTAGTAAAGAGTGTGGTGATGTGTGTAGTAAAGAGTGTAGTGATGTGTGTAGTGTAGTGTAGTGATGTGTGTAGTAAAGAGTGTAGTGATGTGTGTAGTAAAGAGTGTAGTGATGTGTGTAGTGTAGTGTAGTGATGTGTGTAGTAAAGAGTGTAGTGATGTGTGTAGTGTAGTGATGTGTGTAGTAAAGAGTGTAGTGATGTGTGTAGTAAAGAGTGTAGTGATGTGTGTAGTAAAGAGTGTAGTGATGTGTGTAGTAAAGAGTGTAGTGATGTGTGTAGTGTAGTGTAGTGATGTGTGTAGTGTAGTGATGTGTGTAGTAAAGAGTGTAGTGATGTGTGTAGTAAAGAGTGTAGTGATGTGTGTAGTGTAGTGTAGTGTAGTGATGTGTGTAGTAAAGAGTGTAGTGATGTGTGTAGTAAAGAGTGTAGTGATGTGTGTAGTGTAGTGTAGTGATGTGTGTAGTAAAGAGTGTAGTGATGTGTGTAGTAAAGAGTGTAGTGATGTGTGTAGTGTAGTGATGTGTGTAGTGTAGTGTAGTGATGTGTGTAGTAAAGAGTGTGGTGATGTGTGTAGTGTAGTGATGTGTGTAGTGTAGTGTAGTGATGTGTGTAGTAAAGAGTGTAGTGATGTATGTAGTAAAGAGTGTAGTGATGTGTGTAGTGTAGTGTAGTGATGTGTGTAGTAAAGAGTGTGGTGATGTGTGTAGTAAAGAGTGTAGTGATGTGTGTAGTGTAGTATAGTGATGTGTGTAGTAAAGAGTGTGGTGATGTGTGTAGTGTAGTGATGTGTGTAGTGTAGTGTAGTGATGTGTGTAGTAAAGAGTGTGGTGATGTGTGTAGTGTAGTGTAGTGTAGTGATGTGTGTAGTAAAGAGTGTAGTGATGTGTGTAGTAAAGAGTGTAGTGATGTGTGTAGTAAAGAGTGTGGTGATGTGTGTAGTAAAGAGTGTGGTGATTTGTGTAGTAAAGAGTGTAGTGATGTGTGTAGTGTAGTGATGTGTGTAGTAAAGAGTGTGGTGATGTGTGTAGTAAAGAGTGTAGTGATTTGTGTAGTTAAGAGTGTGGTGATGTGTGTAGTAAAGAGTGTGGTGATGTGTGTAGTGTAGTGTAGTGATGTGTGTAGTAAAGAGTGTAGTGATGTGTGTAGTAAAGAGTGTAGTGATGTGTGTAGTAAAGAGTGTAGTGATGTGTGTAGTAAAGTGTGTAGTGATGTGTGTAGTAAAGAGTGTGGTGATTTGTGTAGTAAAGAGTGTAGTGATGTGTGTAGTAAAGAGTGTGGTGATTTGTGTAGTGTAGTGTAGTGATGTGTGTAGTAAAGAGTGTGGTGATGTGTGTAGTGTAGTGATGTGTGTAGTAAAGAGTGTAGTGATTTGTGTAGTAAAGAGTGTGGTGATGTGTGTAGTAAAGAGTGTAGTGATGTGTGTAGTAAAGAGTGTGGTGATGTGTGTAGTGTAGTGTAGTGTAGTGATGTGTGTAGTAAAGAGTGTGGTGATGTGTGTAGTAAAGAGTGTAGTGATGTGTGTAGTAAAGAGTGTGGTGATGTGTGTAGTAAAGAGTGTAGTGATGTGTGTAGTAAAGAGTGTGGTGATGTGTGTAGTAAAGAGTGTAGTGATGTGTGTAGTAAAGAGTGTGGTGATGTGTGTAGTAAAGAGTGTGGTGATGTGTGTAGTAAAGAGTGTGGTGATGTCTGCTGCATTTCTATTGGATGAAACACATTCTATTATAATGGAGGGAGTGTGTGCGGTCTGAATCGTCCAATAGGTTGCTATCAGCTTTCTTCAGATTTGTGGCTCCAGACCATCGCTCTGCTCCACAGAAACACTGCTCTTTGTTGTGTCTTAAGCGCCACTGTCATTGCCTGAAGTCATACAGAAGGTCATTTAGAAGGAGCGAAGTCGAATCTAACCACTCGTTCCATTGTGGATTGATTGGAGTAATGTTGCATAAATCCAAATTCATGTTGCCATGGCAACTCTTTCTCACCATCCCTGCAAGACAATCGCAGAACACACCGATATTATCGCGGTCCTCATTCCCGTATGACGTTCTGCAAATTCTCTAAGACCTTCTCCAAGCGTCCCTGTCTGTCCCACTTCTCTTAGATCGATGGTTAATGTGCAGCACAAAAAACACAAATCTCCCTGGGAAATGTAGTGCAGCAGGAGCTTGTGTTTGGAATTTGATCCAGATGTGGATGGCTGCTGGTACGCGGGATTAATAATGATCCTACACATCTGTGTGTGTGTGTGTGTGTGTTTGTGTGTGTGTTCAGGATGCCACAGTAACTGCTGTATATCTGCTCCGAATCTAGAGATAATCGGCGAGGAAGAGTTCCGAGAGTGTGATAGCGAATTTGGATGTATTTCCAACTGTCTGCAGTTTGGGTTTCAGCATGAACTAAATAAACTGGTCCAATTATTAGCTTCAGTTTAACTAACTATAACCAACAAAGCTCTTAAATCTGATCAGTGTCATCATTTCAGAATCATGTAAAATACCATGAACATCAGCTTATATTACTGACCACCTGAACACACATCTGAAGTTATGCAGCTCAACTGAAACCCTGTCACAACACACACACACACACACAATACTAAACTGTGCATTCTAAATGCTGTGATCTATCTGGTGTGTCCTCAGACTGAGTGTTAATGAAGTTTTAGTGCAGCAGGTGAGCAGTCGGTCACAGTGAACATGTCCAGGGGAGCGCATCAGAGTAACACAAAACACTGACTTTATTGTATTAAATCAGCACAGTGAATTAAAAATGTAATAAAAATCTCCTGCATCCTTCACACATCATGATTTCATCTGTAATGTAGTATCTTACAGCTTGTGTACTCTCCTGACCAATAAAACAACAGATAAATTAAATATAAAATAAGCATTATGAATGTAGAAGTTTTATTTTTTGTGATTAGTGTGATAATTCCACCTAGCACTATTCATGCATGTGATATATGAAACTTCTAAAAGATTTAATTCAACACTCATCATCTTCTCAGGTGTGCTGCACTTCATCATCTAATTCTTTTCATTTATTTTTTAAATTCTGTCTTTAATTTCACAGCAAATAAAGCACTGTTCCCTTCTTCAGACTGTATCCCTGATTTTCTGGGGGTTTAAAGGTGAATATGCTTAAAGGCAACTGGTCTAAGTATGTGTCTGTGTGGTGGAGAGAGAGAAAGAAAGAGAGAGAGAGATGGAACATGAGAGGAATTAGTGTTAGAGATGGATTGAAGATAAGATGTGTGTGTTTGTGTGTATGTGTGTGTATATGTGTGTGTGTGTGTACTCTGGTTATCAGGCTGTTGTGACGTTTCATTTAAGGTGATCAGTGTGAGGATCTCTGTGCTCGATTACTCTCTCCTTATCACGGATCTGATCTACACCTTCAGCTGAGTGACACCTCAAGCCTGTAATTACATCTCATCACTCTGACACACTTGTCCTGATGGAGACAACACCTGGAGATAAGCGTGTGTGTGTGTGTGTGTGTGTGTACACGCTACTGAAGTTCAGATGTCATGGTGTGGATTGATGATCTTTGAGATTCAGGGACTGATTGAAGTTTAATACTCTATAATTATTAAAGACACAAACACAGACAGGTCGATACACATCCCACTGTGTGTGTGTGTGTGTGTTTGGATACAAAATTAGCTCATTGTGCCATAAACCCAGGAAAAATGTCATGCTCCTCTGCAGTAGCTGTAATTATCCTAAATATTTAAAGCCCAGTTTTTAGATGAGATTAGATCTGATGGTTGATTACTGAATCCAGAGATTATTATTTAATTAAAATATTTCACTAATCATATTTTAGTACAGATTCAGAGTTTTGAGATTCAGAGTTAATTTTATTTATTATTTAATTTATATTTTTCTCAGGTTTTTTTAAAAATCCTATTTAGATTAAAGTTTGATTGATGTTTGTGAAATGTGATAAGACCACCTGTATATGCTCCTGGTGCATTCTGGGTAACGTGTGTCCCTGTAAACACTGGAAATGAAGGTTGTGTTTAATCAGATGCAGTGTTTTAGGATCTGAGACATTTCCAATCGAGTGAAATAGTCAGGGAGTGAAAAATCAACAGCTGGAGGAGGAAGTGTGATCAGAGGAGTGTGAGCTCACAGGGGGGTGATGGGTAATGAAGTCCAAACTGTGCTGATGTTTATTCATGATAAAAAGGTGTGCAGCTTCACCTGGTGATATTTACGCTCAATTAATCAGGATTTACACCTGACATTTATCAATATCCATGGAGAGTTTTCACCCCCCTCTCTCTTTCTTTCTTTCTTTCTTTCTTTCTTAGTGTAGTTACATTGTGTGTGTGTGTGTGTGTGTGTGTGAAGAAGGATATGTGCAACCAAACGAATTGCTGCTGCGATTTTGACCGTCTTATCGTTGGTGATGGATGGATCAATCAGAGTGAGAGAACGAGGGAACAGACAAACGTTCCTGCAGCTTCCAATTACTGAGATTTAACCTGACACATACAACAAGCAGAAAACATTCTAAAGCCCTCTCTCTCTCTCTCTCCCCCCACCTCTCTCTCTCTCTGTCTCTCTCTCTCCCCCTCTCTCTCCCCCCACCTCTCTCTCTGTCTCTCTCTCTCTCTCTCTCTCTGTCTCTCTCTCTGTCTCTCACTCTCTCTCTCTCCCCCCACCTCTCTCTCTCCCCCCCACCTCTCTCTCTGTCTCTCTCTCTCTCTCTCCCTCCCCATCTCTCCCCCTCTCTCTCCCCACCTCTCTCTCTCTCTCTCTCTCTCTCTCTCTCTGTCTCTCTCTCCCCCTCTCCCCCCACCTCGCTCTCTCTCTCTCTCTCTCTCTCTCTCTCTCTCCCCACCTCTCTCTCTCTCTCTCTCTCTCTCTCTCTCTCTCCCTCTCTCTCTCCCCCTCTCCCCCCACCTCTCTCTCTCTCTCTCTCTCTCTGTCTCTCTCTCTCCCCCTCTCTCTCCCCCCACCTCTCTCTCTCTCACTGCCCCCCCCCATAATGAGAGTTAGTTGGTTGAGAGTGGCATGTGGAGTGTGTTGCGAGAGCGAATGAGCCTTTTCTGTTACAGGAAATTTTCTCAGTGCTCCGAACCTTTATCTGAAGCATCTCTAGGTATCTCTAGGTGAAGAACTAATATTAATAGTGATTAAGTGGTGATATTAGTTTCAGTTATTGCTTTCAAGCAGAGCAGAATGAGGATTCGCTGGAGGAGGAACTGCAGGAAGATCATTTTCCTGACATATCAGGTATCAGTGTTTGGGAAGATCAACAGACTTTCTGGATGAAAGTCAAGCTCATCATTATAAATATTTACACCCCCAGTAATGACATTGTGAGCGTGCAAGTCGTTAGAATAGAATAGAATAAAGAACAGAGTGGCAGAGAATCCTTATTGGGATTGGACTGGAACTGGACTACAGAATTCCTTGTAGACAGAAATAAGGAGGAGTAACAGCCACTGTCCACTAAGGCACTTGAGGGGTTCATCAGTCCATGTGGTGTGGTCAGTGATTAGAGGAAGAAAAATCAGGAAGAAGCCAAAGCCCTAATAAGAGCACATGTCTTCAAGATTAAGCACATAGATACTTATTTTCTTCAACATCCCTAGAAAATGAAAACACCATAACCAGATGCTGTGTCTCAGATAAACAGATGGTATCATAACAAAAGAGGCAGCTGAAAAGAGGAGAACAGCTAAAGCATTGCATGTACTGGATCTTAAACTGCAGGAAAAGGCCAGTGCTATTCAGGGACTTGCTCCTGGAATCAACAGACTGTCAAATGGACTCTAAAAACACTTTTAGCAGTGGACCCTTCTGAGTTTTTTAAGTACTCCTTTAACAAGAGAATTGAGATGAAGACTCTTGAAGAACTGGAGACCTGTGGCACTTTTATGCATTAGATCTTATCCTAGCGAAAAGACTGAAACGGTGTGCACACAATAGTGCAGAAAAATCTGTTTTCTTATGAGAGACTTGTGAAAAAGCTGAATTCATGCAAATTATTATTATTTTTTTAATCACTAGATCAGGAAAACTCTCTATAGGGTTGACTGTGGATATTTATTTCAGCCGCTTAGTGTTTTTGGTGTACAGAATTTATATTGTGTCTGAATCTGTTATACTCGGTGGCTTTAGGCTGGAGATGGTCTTAGGTGTTCAGTCAGAATGAAAAGAGGTATCAGACTGGGCAGTAAGCTCTCCGGACGGCTTTATAGTCTGGCAGTAAAGCCACTGTTATGCAGGCTGAGAGCAGATTGTCAGTGAGAAGGCTGCGGGTAGCGTTTGCATATGCAGATGACGTGACTTTTTTTTTTTATCAAGAACCAAGATCATGTTGAAGCTCTGGCCAGTAATTTAGTTATTTACGCAGGACCTTCTTCAGCACATGTCGACTGAGACAAATGTGAGAGCTTTTTAGTAGGGCACTGGTAGAAACAAGGGCCTCTCATTTTAACTCCAGTGGGGAAAAGCTGGACTGAAATACCTTGGAGTGTTGTTAGAAACTTTCAAAACAAAAACTGGGAGGAGGGGGTAGTGGAGCTGGTGTGTGCCAAGTTGTCTCAGTGGACCTGGGTCCATCCTGTATTGTCCTACAGGGGGAGAGTGTTCTGTTCTCCAACAACATGATCACCTCCATGCTGTGTCCTCCTTCTTACCATTCTTGAACCCGAGAGACATTGATTAGGGAAGTCCATAAAATGACTGTGAACTGTTTCTGGACTGGTCGGGACTCCTGTTTTTGTTCTCTGCTACTGCAGGATATGAAGGAGGCTATGAGAGTCAGGGCCTGAATGACCTGTGTTGTGGAGACAAAACCTCCAACTACAGACAGCACAGAGGCTAAAATATAGAGAACTATGACAAACACCTGTCCTTACTGAACCTGAGTGAAATGGACACGTTATCAACTACATCAGTTTACTAATTTATCCTGAGCATCAGCAGGACTGACACACAAACCATTTCTGTATAGCACTGTAGGAAAGCTGCTGTTCCAAATCCACTAATCCAATCCACATACATTTGACATCACTTCCAGAGAGCAGGAAGAACCAAAATTCAAGATTTGAGGACTGGTAACAACTGGAAGAGGGCAAGAGACTGATGCAGAGAGTGCTGGAAGAAGTAATTGAAAATGCCTACCAAGAAATCACTGTCAAGGTTGTGCACAGCGGCTCTCTGGCTGGACTGATATCATGTTGCTCAGACTCATCCTCCATGAGGAGGCAGGAGGTCCCTGTGCAAGTCAGCCATAGAGAAGTGTAGGGCTAATCTACAGTGGTGGATAGTGCATGAGGACGTAGCTACAGACATGTGGCACACATCAACCCCACGAGATTTAGAGAGTGTCTCTTCTGTGGCACTGCTGGTGATTTTCACACTGCAGAAGGCTGTACAGGCTGTTCACACTCTTCAGAGCCTCCTGCACAGCGTCATGAGCCACATGAGCGGAAACATCTGTAAAAGTATTATTCAGTTGTGTTGTTTTACTTAATTTTATAATCGGTCAGGCCAATCTTGCTGTCCGGCTTACACAGAGTGGCACACAGTATACAGATCAAAAGCTATATATATTTATAAGAGGACTCACTGGTTGCTAGAAAATGTTATGCTCTGTGGAAGCAGATGATATAAGTTTTAATTTGTAAAAAGCAGAGGGAAAATGCTTTTTGTTCATCCTTGGAGGAACAGTATCAGTATCTCTCTCTCTCTCTCTCTCTCTCTCTCTCTCTCTTTCTCTCTCTCTCTCAGATAGAAAACAGAAGGAAAAACAGTCCAAGTTAAATAAATGCACACTGTAATAAATGCCAGACTTTAGGCCTGTTTATCGTCTACCACTGTTGTATAGTCTAAAATAATCAGGAAGTAAAGTGACAGAGGTTTGAAGAGGACTGTATTTTGTTTGAAAAACTCTACAGAAAGACACAATGGTACAAGCTGAGATTTTTTTCTGGATTTAGTGCTCAATAAAGAGTCTTTGACTCTCTCAAACCTCACTGTTTCCACCTTATTTCCCTTTTCATTGTTTTATCAGAGTGAAAATTGTTAGCAATTTGTTGGAAATAAACCCGACATCAGGAGCCGAAATTACCCAGAAGGCATTGCAATTCAATCTATTGCTTTTTCCCTTTCACAATGACAACAACAACAAAACCTCAGACGTTTAACCCGGAGCGATGGAGTACTTCAGGAGCAGTTCGTTAGGAAGCTGATAAACACCTCCAGGTCTGAGGAGTTCAAATGTACATGCTTGCCTGATTCTTTTAATGGATACACAAAGGACATGTTCCTTCAATGTGAAATTACAACTTATAGAAATGAAGGGAAACTCAATCAGAAATTTTTTTCTAACCCTAGGAAAGATAAAAAGTTACAACAAAAAAAAGGAAAAAATAAAACTTTACAATAACCTGGTTGCATAAGTATACACACCCCTAATACTAATAGTTTGTTAAAGCAGGTTTTGATTGTTTTTATGAAAACATTGATCTTCTTTTGGTGGAGGTGTTCCTGTGTTGATTTGGATGGAATTTTGTAGTCATTGTGGCACTGAAAGGTGAAATTTATTTTCATCTTCAGCTTACTAGCATACACCGGAAGGTTTTGAGCTAATCCTGATTCCTTCCAGATGAACCCCGATCAGATCAGCACTTATTCCAAGAATGTACATGTTAACTCTTAATGGTTCTTCTGCTGTCTTTCAGGTGGAACCCTTAAGGGTTCTATAGAGAATTCAACAACAGAGTGCTTCCTGATCACAAGAACAAGAAATTACATTTCAATTAATTAAAGTTTATTTTAACAAACGGTTACTTTTGGAGTGAAAGAACCCGTATGTATTTAATGAAAGACACACACATTTCCAGTATATGAAAAATAGAAGCACTAATAAGGTGAAGTTCTGAACATCTGACAGGTTCTGTTATGAAGGAGAACACGTTTTAGGATTTCCTTTAAGGTACTGGAGAACTCATTGTATTAAGTGTTTTTTATTTACTGGGTAAGTGTGCAGTTCAAACTCCGGATTTTTTTGTCTTAATACCTAGAAGATGCCAGGAGTTTAGCTTCTTGGTATACTCACAGACGAAGAGAGTTCTTTAAGTGTTTACTGGCAGAAGTGAGTCAGAAGCGCTGCTGGAGTTGGGAAGAGAAGGGTGAGAAAGCGTGTATGCGGTCCATTGGTGGTGTTTCCATGGCGACGCCAGACTCGGATGTGAGAGGAGTGAGGGATGGAGGAGTGAAAGAGAGAATAGAGGGAGGGCAGTGATTATCCAGAAGTGTGTGTGTGTTGTGTGTGTGTGTGTTACTGTGAAGCAACAAGTTAACTGACTCTAATTACTTAGAGAAGCTATCTCTCTCTCTCTCTCTCTCTCTCTCCCTCTCTCTCTCTCTCTCTCTCTCTCTCTCTCTCTCTCTCTCTCTCTCCCTCTCTCTCTCTCTCTCTCTCTCTCTCCCTCTCTCTCTCTCTCTCTCCCTCTCTCTCTCTCTCTCTCCCTCTCCCTCTCTCTCTCTCTCTCTCTCTCTCTCTCTCTCTCTCTCTCTCTCTTTCTCTCTCTCTCTCTCCCTCTCTCTCTCTCTCTCTCCCTCCCTCTCTCTCTCTCTCTCTCTCTCTCTCTCTCTCTCTCTCTCTCTCTCTCTCTCTCTCTCTCTCTCTCTCTCTCTCTCTCTCTCTCTCTCTCCCTCTCTCTCTCTCTCTCTCTCTCTCTCTCTCTCTCCCTCTCTCTCTCTCTCTCTCACTCAAGTTTACAGTGAGCTTTATGTTTGTAGCATGACTGTTTTAACAATGTCACCAAAGCAAATTAATAGACAAACAATAACAACAAATAAAAGAGTAAGACAGGAATAATAAATAATATAAACACTAAACATGAATAGATATTAATCAATTAAGTGATGTATTACAGAAACATATGCACTATTCATATATTCATTTATGTAAATGACAAATATATTTAGCAGCTCAGTGAAGGTGAAACTGGAGGCTGAGGTCAGAAAAGTGAAACATCATTAGTGCTAATCAGACTTCATGCACCAGATGATCGTCAGCGATCTTGAAAACACACACACACACACACAGTGGGAGTATGTGTTCCGGTCAGAGGTTTGGGTGGCTGCTTAAACACTGAGTGCTTCTAGAGGAAAGAAAAGTACACATGGACACACACACACACAAACTTTTTGATAGTGCACTAGCCCATGTGTGTATATTGGTATTCATGTCTCCACTCATCACTTTCCCGTTACCTGGGTGACGGTTGCCAAGTATTTTGCAGACGTTAGCTACCCAAGATGCTCCATGTGTGTCTCTATGGCAAGAGAATCAGACATGCTTTCTTTCTTTCTTTCTTTCTTTCTTTCTTTCTTTCTTTCTTTCTTTCTTTCTTTCTTTCTTTCTTTATTTCTTTTATCCACTCTCACTTCCTCTTCCCTCCTCCTCTTTCTCCCATTCTGTCCGTCTGTCTGTCTCTGATCGGCTCGTTCAGAGACTTCTTCACTCTTCACCCGGTGTGATGTCATCAGGGGTCAGTGTCAGAGGGGTCAGTGCATCATCAGTGCATCTGATCAGTTTGTTTGAAACAGGAACACAACCTGCAGTAGAATGTTCTAGTGACTCACGCACTTATCCACTCCCAACTGTCCCAAACCACCTGCTTTCTTTCTTTCTTTCTTTCTTTCTTTCTTTCTTTCTTTCTTTCTTTCTTTCTTTCTTTCTTTCTTTCTTTATTTATTTATTTATTTATTTACACAGCTTTAGTTTCCATTCCACAGTTATACGAGCTGAGAGGAAGCTAAGGTTTTAAATGAAATGTCAAAAGTGGATTTCTGTAAAACCTTTAATATTTTTGAACACAGATTAGACACAGGAAAATCTCAGGATCTGCATCACACATAACAGCATCATTACGTACATTTATGACTTTTATTCTGAATTTGATGATCGTCTGGTATGTTTGTCACAAGCTTCATTTTTTCCATTGACTCTCACACTTCTGTAAGGTACAGGACTAATATGTTTGTTTATAAAGCACTCTGCCGTGTACTTCATGGACTTCCTGCAGGTACCCTGACTTCCTCCCCCAGTCCCAAGACATGTGCTGATTGCCATCTATAAAATGTCCATTGTGTATGAGCTGTTACTATAGAAACACTAACATATTAGTGCGGGTCCATTACGTGGACTGAAGAAGAAGCTGTCATGTTTACATCTGTGATGATAAGTGCTTTTGAGGATCAGCTAAGTGCTGGATTTTTCATTAGAGGTGAAGTTCATGGTATAGACTCATTCATTTGCACAACTTTCTTAAATGAGTGATCTACAGTCACACGCTGGTCTGCTTTTGAAGAAACATCGACTTAAATATAACTCTGCACAAAATAAACTGTGATTGTTGGCTTTACATGTCAGTCAGATGCCCTTTTGGTCAGTGCTTGACCAGTAAAAGCTGCTGTGAACATTCTCTCGTCAGTCTGAAGGTCTGGACACACAAGACTATAGTGAACTAATCAAAGCCTTTGACCAATCAGGACTAATTTAAAGGAGAGATGGTTGTAGAAGAGGTAGAACTGTGGCTCTGATCCAACAGTGTGATAATGTGATATCAAAAACAGTGAAAACACAGCTTGTGAGCATCACAGATGGCTAATTGTCTGGTCATTAAAGAAAAAAAGAGATATGAGAACAGAAAGAGAGAGAGAGAGAGAGAGAGAAAAGGAATAGATGAAGGACAAGAGAGACAGAGAGAGACTGAGCTGTCATTCTGCTTTAATCAGCTCAGAGAGAAAGGAATACTCGTGTAAATGGATTTCATTTGTCTGCCCATTTGTGTCCAATTAAAGCCGGTTGTCTGAAGCAGAATTCTGAATCCGATCCCAAGAACAGTTTCTGTTTCATCCTTTATCATCATATGTGTATATTTGTCCTGTCACATTCATTAACACTGATTTCAGATTTTTTGAAGTTTGATCTTCAGTTGCATGTCCGTGGAATGCAGGATGCTGACCGGGTCAGAAGTCGTGATGGTCACTCCTCTTTCTCTTCCTCTTCCTGTCCAGAGAGAATATTTCAGCCGCTTCTCCCGCTCTCTGACATTTCTAAAAAACAAAAGGGAAATGGTTCATATTTGAATGAACCAAATCCTAAATTTCAAGTCCTAAATTTTGTGAGTTTCTAAATGAGTCAGTAATTGAGTCAAAACTTATTATATATATATATATATATATATATATATGCATTTTGAATCATTTATTTGAGTTAATTTCATAAAGGTTTTTCATTTACTGTAACATATCTTTGAGTTTTGTATCATATATCCAGTTTTCAGTAGCAAAACTAGATATTTGATAGAAGTGAAAGTCAGATTCTTGGAGTTAATAAGTCTAGATGAATCATTTGAGTCTTATACAGTAGATGTATAATGCTAATATATAATGTTTAATGCTTATTAAATGTGTCTGTATTTTAGCAGTCCAGTAAAAAGCAAAGTGTTTTATTTGGCACAATAAAACTAGGAGTAATATTTGAGTTAAAAGAGCTGAATAAGACTTGACAAAAATTTGTTTATTTGTTTGAATAGGTTTAATAAATGAGTTTGACTTTTATAAGAAACAATGACTGAATATCCTCTTATCAGTAAATGATATTTATATTAGCAGATAAAAATATTTTATTATTAAAAATGTAGCTTAATATATATGCATATTTGAAATCCTAATACTGCTAAATATGAAGATGTTTAATTATAAAAAAACACCTTTATCTTAGCTGCTAGCCCTCATGAATCTCTTTATGTTTCCATTGTTCTCCTTGTTTCCTGTTTGCATTTATACATAAAGTTTTTACCTGTTTACTGTCTTTTTTATAATTATATCTACTTTTTTTTATTTTCCCATGAACATTTTCCTTTATTTTTTTTCCTCTTTTCTCATCTGAAATCAGGAAGCTCTGTGTATCACTGCACTCACATTCCTGAGGCTGAGGTGTTTCATGTAAACCTGAATGTACGACAGAATATTTATACAATAAATAACATTTCTGATTTTTCTGTTCTGAGTCTGAATCATCATCTGCTTTCAAGCTGTTCAAAATGTTCATGAATCAGATGCAAGAGAGTTTAAAAGTCATTTATAAATCTGCTTCTGTGTGACATTGAATGGCACGGATCAGGAAGTCTGACCTGGAGTCATTTCTATGAGTCAGACTGTTTAGAATTTGAGCAAACTCTGTGATTTAGGAGGATTTTAGTCATTATCGAGCAGCAACAATATTTACAGCAGAAACAAATGATGAGGATGTGATTCAGTTAATCGGTGAAAGTTGAGTCACTGCGGCTCTGGAGTTATTTTTGAGTTGAGTGTTTGATGGGATCTCAGCGTGATCACACTTGCTTCTGGAGGCTGCGAGAGAAACTTGGGTGTTTTTGTGAGCTTTACGAAGAGCCTGTTTGTGTTCTAACGCTGGTTATGTGTGACTTCAGGAGATGATGAGAATGTCAGGGAATGTGAAAGAAAAACATCACAAAAAATGTTTTAACTAGAAGCAGAATTCCATCCGACACTATCACACGTGTGTGACACCATCTCCAGTTTTCAAGGGATTACTATGAGTTAAAAGAAGTGTGTGTTTGTGTGTGTGTGTGTGTAAAAAGAACCACAAATAGGCATGAGGAACAGACTGACGGAACCGTAGGAACAGAGGGGCGATGGATGTGATCAGCGTGATGCTTTCACTCTGTTCTTTTCTTACACAAGAGAATGAGAGAGTGAGAAAAAGAGAGAAGTTTCCCTCATTCTTCCTGCTGACAAAAACAAAAAGAGAACAGACCTTCCCGCTGTTTCATTTTGTTGCTATCGCTCTTTTGTATCCGTAGCAACGCTGGCCTCTCACCATGCCTAACAGAATGAAAAGCCAAAAAGAGGGGGGGGGGGAGAGAGAGAGTAATCTTTACCTGCTGAAGCATCAGGAAGTGGAACCCCAGGTCATGATGACGTCACGCTGTTAGCAAAGGAACTGATCAAACAAAAAACACGTCCTTCCTCGCATTCCAGCTCTTCCTCTCTTCCGTGTTTTTTTCCCTCTATCTGTCCATCCCATATTGTGCTTGTTCCACTGACCAGCACAAACACTAATATTGCAAATCACAAAACTCAGCAGCAGCTCTGTGACCTTTGACTGCTCTCCTCTTCCTCTCTCACATGTTGTGTATCTGGTTCAGTCTTTGGTGTCCTCTTTAAAAATCTAGAATTTCCATGAAAAACATCTTGGAAACCAGTAGGCAATTCTGAAACCTGTTCTAAACCTAAACCTAAGTCTTTAAAACACCAAACACAAGATGAATGGGTTCTAATAAACCAAGACTGGATTCTAGAACACCAAACCCCGAACCTGGAACTTCTAGAACTTCACCAAGCCATCGTGTGAGCTCAGGATTTTAGAGTTTATTGTCATACTGTTTGTTACACCATACAGTGAAATTCTTACTCTGTGAATCTTCCCTGCAGACAATGACCCAAATTTTAAAGGGCATAAGGAAAGAAGGAAAAAGACACAAGATGCAAATTATAACTTACAAATTTACTCTTTAAAAAAACTGTGCATGTATAGAGTGTACAGTTTTTAGAGCTAGTCTGTAGTTTCTGGTGTGTGTGTGTGTGTGTGTGTGTGTGTAGGAATGCTGGGGTAGGGAAGTGATAGTTTGAATCTCAGGTCCACCAAGCTGCTACTGTTTGGCCATTGAGCAAGGCCCTTAACCCTCAAGTGTTCAGTTGTATACATGTGATAACGCAAGCGGCTCTGGATGATGATACCGCCTGAATGCTGTAAACGAGGTAGTTGACACCTCTCAGGATCAGAGGCGAGTCTGTGTCTCCACTGATGGGGTGAAGCAGTGGATGGATGTTGTTCATAAGCTTGATGGAATTAATTTTATAATGATTGCTAATGCTAGGACCCCTTCAAATGTTATTTCCAGTTCTGGACATTTTCTTCAAAACGAAGATCTCATAAAGATTTCAAATCTATAACCTTTAAGAAACCGGTACATAATGCTATATAATGACTGAACCACATGTGAAGTTCATTCTGAGCTCTAGATCTTGTAGGTAAGCTTAAAAATCTTAAAAATCGTAGGATGTTGTACCACATCTAGAACATCACAGAAAAATTGAATCATATTCAGCATCTTCCTTAAAGACTTGATTGGATTTTTAAACTCTTTAGGAACCAGTCGGAGATTTGAGGAACTTCCCACCTGCTTTGTTGAATCACTTCTTTTTGTCTTCCGCAGAAAGATTTCTGACAAACATCAGGATGAATCCACACGATCATTTTCTCCTGTCACTCTCTATCTAAGCGATTGAAATGATGGGGATGTGTATAGAAATATAAATTGCTTGTCATGTGTGTTAAATATGGATGCCTTTGTGAGTCTGGGCTGTGAAGCAGCCGAGAGACACGCAGAGCAAAGGATAGTGCTGCGGGTTGCAGAAAGTCGCCTCAGTGTAATGCCTCGATTTTGAGAAAAGCGTTCAGATGAAATGACAGACTTACTGATTGCTGGAACTCTTTGCTGAATTAGCTAAACAGCTACAGTTATTTGTGTATTTGCATACAAGGACATGTTTCAGCGGTGTGCTAACAGACACTCTTGTTAACTGCAGGTTTTTATTCGGTTTGACGGATCGGTCTCTCTGTATGAAGCAAGCTTTACACCATGAATTTTATGAAAAAGAAATGCTTGAAAATGTTTGCTTATTAAGGCAAAGGGATGATCAGTAATAACTATACACACAACTACAGTAAGAGCTTTACACCTACATTTAGCTCGATTATCTGTTTGCAGGTATTTCGTTTAAGAATTTTAAGAGGTGTGTGCATCCGTGTCCAAGGATGACACACATGCTCTTTGCGTGGTTAGTTTGGGTGAGGAGCATGCCCGGTCGGCTCTCGAGTGATCCAGATTCCCTCCTCGCAAACTCCAATCCCAATCAATCAAATAAAATTTTAATTTAAACTTAAATTGGCCAGAGCAGGAAGGTAGCGCTGACCGTTCTAAGCTTGACGACCTCTTCCTAACTTCAGGCCGCACCCCCCTCATGCAGACAGTTGCCATTTTTTCTGGACCTCCATACCTCAGCATGGAAGAACCCATATTCAGCGCACCTCCCCCTCCGTCGCCGAGGTGCAGAGAGTGCTCGGCCTCATGGTGGCAGGTGGCATGGTGGAACTCATGGTGTTATCCTTTTGGGTCTGATTCACATGAGGCCGTTCAGGTTCTGGCTCAGAGGTGCGGGCTTTCATCCCCGGGGGCATCCCCTCGGTGCCATAAGGGTTACGCGCTGTGGGCTTCGTACCCTTCTTATGTGGAAGACCCCGGGCTGTGAATGAAAAGCAATTTTCATTCCAGGGCACATAAATCGGGAGGCAGACGTCCTGTTGAGACAGGTGCTGAGTCGATCTGTTTGTCTCAGAGGAGTCAACACACTATCCGCTGTGGTACTCCCTCTCTCATCCAGCCACTCTGGGCCTGGATGCTCTGGTACAGACCTGGTCATGGCTGCGTCTGTATGCCTTTCCCCCAGTAGCTCTGCTCCCAGAAGTCCTAGCCAGAGTGCGCCATGACGGGGTCCACCTTCTCCTAGTGGCTCCCCGCTGGCCCATTCAAGTTTGGTTTGCAGACCTTGGGGACCAGTTTCTAGAGGCCTCTCATTAGAGACTGAATGCTGAATGCTAGGGCTTCCTCCACTAGGAAGTTGTATGCTATAAAGTGGAGGCTTCTTAGTCTCTGGTGTGCTCAGCATGAGCAGGACCCAGTGCACTGCCCGATCGGTACAGTGCTGGGATTCCTACAGTCTCACCTTTCTTGGGGCCTGTCCCCCTCTACTCTAAAGGTGTACGTGGCCACCATTGCTGCGAACCACGCCCTTGTCCTCGGTGCCTCCCTAGGTAGGCACCCTCTGGTCTGTCGCTTTCTGTGCGGTGCCAGGCAGCTGAGGCCTTCCTGCAGACCGCGCCTCCCCTCCTGGGACCTCTCGGTGGTCCTGGACGGGTTGCTGGAAGCTCTCCTTGAGCCCATGGAGTCAGCCTCAGAGAAGTTTCTGACCCTTAATTCAATTCAATTCAATTTAGCCCTTAAGACGGCTCTGCTTCTAGCCTTGGCCTCCTTTAGATGGGTAGGGGATCTGCAGGCTCTATTGCCCCTGCCTGCCTGGAGTTTGGATGCCTTGGATGTCCAAGGCTATCTTGCACCCCAGGGCTGGATATGTCCCAACAGTGCCCAGGATGGCCGGTCATCCGGTCATCCTGCAGGCCTTCTGTCTTCCGCCAAATGACTCGGCGGAATAGGAGAGGCTGCGCTTGCTTTGCCCAGTCAGAGCCCTTAAGACTTATGTCCACCACTCCAGCTCGCGGCGTAAGTCCCCCTCCTTATTCGTCTGCTTTGGGAGCCGGAACAAGAGTATTCCGGTCTCCAAGCAGCGCTTGGCACACTGGGTGGTAGAGGCCATTACCCAGGCCTATGAGGCGCGTGGTATTACTTCGCCTCTAGGGGTCAGGACTCACTCCACTAGGGGTGTCGCCTCATCCAGTGCCCTGGCTAGGGCTGTTCCTCTCTAGGAGATTTGTGCTGTGGCGGGTTGGTCTTCTCCTCCCACCTTTATCAGGTTTAATAACCTGGACCTGGACCCCACTCTTGGGTCTCAGGTCCTTCAGGGCTAATGGGTGTTCTGTTCATGGTCCACTCGTGCCCTCTCACGGGCCCTGGGACAGACATTGATTGGTGTGTGGCGGCATGGGTATTGACGTTCCCATAGTGTCAGTCATGACGCAGCATTGAGTTCCCTCGAAAGGGCACTACAACAGGTTACGTATGTAACCCGGTTCCCTGAGAAGGGAACGAGACACTGCGTAGCTGGCCACACTCTGAGTGTCCTCTCGCGCTTCCTTCAGACAATAGGCAAGCTGATTGGATGTGACGTAGATGCCCTTATATGAATATGCTGGAGCATATTCCTCTGTCACGTGTCCTATCCGAGCCAATGAATTGGTGTGTGTGCACACAGAGCTTCAGACACACTTCCTCAACAAAGTGTTCCCAGCGTCTCATTTGCTTCTCAGGGAACCCGGGTTACATACGTAACCTGTTGTAATTTAGTTTTAGTTGTCAAGTTTCTTCTCATCAGTTTAATGAAAATATTACAATCACCTAACATCGAACGTGCTTTATTTAGAATTATTATTAAAATATAATAATTCAGATTTTTATTTATTTTTTTATTTGTTCTTTAATTTTCATTATAGATTTTTAAAATATTTTTTTATTATAGAATTTCTTCAATAATATTATCTTTAATTTTTTTAGAATATTTTTATGCAGATATATTTATTGCACTTTAGTCAACATGGATGTAAATCTTACATCCAAATGTGACAGCACCTTAAAATGTCTCTAATCTACACTAGTCTAGCTCAGTAAGGGAGAGTTTGTGTTAGAGTTTGTTAGAGTTTGTGTTAGTGTGTTATAAAGTGTGTGTTTTTGTTGTTTTTGACAGAAACACTAAACAGAAAAACAAACAAAATTTAATTCCTGGAATGTATTCGGCAAACCTATTAGAATATTCCATAAAGTGAACACCCAGGTTTTTGGTTATGTACGCGATCATGTTCATCACTTTAACAGTATCAGTTTTTCACAATAATTTAATAATAGTTTTTCACTTTATCACAATAAGCCCTCATTACTGATATATCATCACCCCATCTTCACCCCATCATCACCCCCATCAACACCCCCATCACCTCTATCATCACCCCCTACATCATCTTCTACATCACCCCCAACATCACCCCCTACATCACCCCCAACATCACCTCCATCATCACCCCCAACATCACCCCCTACATCACCCCCAACATCACCTCCATCATCACCCCCAACATCACCTCCATCATCACCCCCAACATCACCCCCTACATCATCCCCAACATCACCTCCATCATCACCCCCAACAGCACCCTCATCATCACCGCCTACAACACCCCCAACATCACCTCCATCATCACCCCCAACATCACCCTCATCATCACCCCCTACAACACCCCCAACATCACCTCCATCATCACCCCCAACATCACCCTCATCATCACCCCCTACAACACCCCCAACACTCCAACTGTGTCTGTTTACCTTCTGTGGTGTCTCCCTGTTTCCTGTCAAAGGTCAAGAACTCATCTACTGACCTACTATGACCGGGCTAGATATGTGTGTTTGTGTGTGTGTGTGTGTGTGCGTGCAATGTCATTAGAGAGGATATCCTAATAGGATGCTCTGGTATTGTACTGAACACGAGCTTCATCAACATCAACAGGATACAAGGACCCAGTGCGCGCTCACACACACACACACACACACACACACAGAGAAAGACTCCATGAGTTGCAAAAACAAGTTGGTGCTATGTTTGTCTGAATTTGAACAGAGGTCAAGGACATACACACACTTAGTGTGTGTGTGTGTGTGTTGGTTGAGAAGAGGCAGCCTCAGCAATCTGTTCAAACACACACACACATATCACTGACACACACCACACAAGAGAGGTACACAGCGTGAGCAGAGAGACATTGTTAGATAGAAATGTCTCAAATATTCTTATCATTTCCTCAACACACACACACACGTCCTTTGACTATAATATGGAACACACACACATCTGAAAAAATGTATTTGTGTGTGTTTGTGTGTATATGCATTTGTGTGTGTGTGTGTGCGTTTGTGTGTGTATTAGTGTAGTCAGAGGACGTTGTCTCCCCAGCAGGAGCAGTGTGTAATAAATCACTGACATGACTGATCTGGACTTAACTCTTAGAGAAACTGAGGAATTAAAGTGTTTTGAGTATATTTATAATAATAATAATAATAATAATAATAATAATATTAATAATAATGAACAAAAATTAATTCATCCTGTTTTTTTTCTCTTTGCATGTGGTTTCTTCATCTACCATTAAAGGTAAGTTCGCGTTTAGTGTTTCATTATCACACACACACACATATATACACACACACTGACACACACACACACTGACACACATACACAGGTCTTAAAAAGTTCCTATTTCATTGGCAGGTTACTTTGGTTATTTTACTTGAAGAATAAACACACACACACACACACACACACACAAACACACACACACTGACACACACACACACAGACAGGTCTTAAAAAGTTCCTGTTTCATTGGCAGGTTACTTTGGTTATTTTACTTGAAGAATAAAATTGAATAGTAAATCAGTCTAATTTGCATTGACCCCGCCCACAATTTGACACTTTTCCATGAAAAACTTTATAAAATGACAAACACATAAAATAAACCATTCTCTAGAGATAATATATCAACACGTGTATTTTTAGAGGTGCGCACATATCTGATGCACATGAAAACAAAAAACCTGACCATTCAGATGAACTGCTGTCCAGAAGGATATTACCCACAGTGCAGTGCACCTCCATTCATTTCTCTTCATTTATTCACAGTCACACCCTCTTCTTCTCTTTCTGTCTTTTATATCTTCACACTTCTACTCTCTCCTATTTTCTGGATTGTTCTGTCTTCCATCTTTTTGTACATCTCTCTCTGTCTCTCTCTCTTTCTCTCTCTTTCTCTCTCTGTCTCTCTGTCTCTGTCTCTCTCTGTCTCTCTCTCTCTCTTTCTCTTTCTCTCTCTGTTTCTGTCTCTGTCTCTCTCTGTCTCTGTCTCTCTCTTTCTCTCTCTCTCTCTCTCTCTCTCTCTCTGTCTCTCTCTCTCTCTCTCTCTGTCTCTCTCTGTCTCTTTCTCTCTCTCTCTCTCTCTCTCTCTCCATTCCATTGTCCCTTTGCCTCTAATGACCCATACTTGCTATTAGAAATGGGAAAAAATGGAGGAAAGGTAGAGGTAAAGACAGAACAGGGACACAGAGATGAGTGTGAAAAGAACAGAGAGAGAGAGAGAGAGAATGAATAAATGCATTGTATAGTTTTTGTTGTTGAAGGATCAACAACATGAGCCTCTCGCTCTAGCAGAAACCTGGAATGTCTACCACCTCCTCAAGGCAGTCTTTCAGTTCTACAAAAAAAGAAAAGATGGAATTACGTATGCATACAGTACTGTGAAGATAGAACAGAAATCCAGCAGATGGACTATACTGAAATGTTAGCATACAGTAAATATTCAAGAACCAAGAATCTAACCTGTTATGTTGTCTGAACGTCCTCTCTATGGTGAACACTGAGAACCTGCTGGGGTTTGGTTGAACCCGCTGTCCAGCTTACCTCATCATCATGCCATGAACAATGATAGGATTGTTGATGGAGAAATTTCATCAGAAATTGGAGCTCTTGCACCGGCTTATATGGCCTTCACTAACCGATGAGTCTTTTTGATGAAATAATAACAACTGTGTTGAAACTGTCAGAAATTTTGTATCACAAATGCATCTCCATGACAAATTAGCTTTGAAGTATGAGAAAATGCTTAGTGTTTTTTAAAGTGTTTTTGAGTTCAGCAGATCGTGGTTAAGTGGGTCAGAGTGCTTCAAGGTTTTCCCAAAACACTCTTTAACTCGGCAGATGGGTTCAGGCAACTGACCGCTTGGTTCAGAGGATAGGGTGTAATATTTTAATTCAGAAAACTGTAAAAAGTCTTCATATGAGTTCTTTAAATAAATTTAATATATTATATTTACTGTGAAAACATAATGGGACTATATTTTAATATAAAATATCAATTTAATATCTGACATTTAATTTGAAATTTAAATGAATCAATGGGAATGAAAACCGCATTTAACTGCATTTAATACACACACACACACACACACACACACACACCCAATTGGAAATTGGAAACGTTGGCATTCACTTTCTACATTTCCTCGACTCTCAGTCTATATTCTGATACGTCTTTTGGTTTTTATCACATATTTTATTTGTGGTCATTAAAATGAAACAGCTTTTTGTGTTATATCTGCAACCGCTTCATTTCTCTCTCCATCTCTCCACGCCACTGCAATTCTGCAATTCAGGAAAAAAAAATTACTCCATTTCCCCGAGGCCACCGTTTTCCCCTTTTTTCTCTCATTTATCTTTTTTTCCCTCTCATTTCACACCATTTTATTTATTAGAGTCTTTTTTATGGGAAATGTGTTTGGGACGAGCGTGCTTACAAACTCATAGAAGATAGTAATTGAAAAATAATAATAATAATAAAAATATGTTGTCAATCTAGTCATTTCCCCTTTAAAAAGGTCTTTTTAATAGAAATGGTTTTGTTGCTGGGTCTGTCCGCCATTTTATAATGTATTCTTTTTCCACTTCTTTAATTCTAATGTTAGAACATTTGGTATTTTGAAAAACAAACAAATAAAAAATTGACCTGAAAGCTCAGACCCTCTGTGAGCTGCTTTTACAGAGAAGTTCACTGTTAAACTCTTGACAGGTTTTACATTTTAATAATATTTAATAATGTTAAAAATAATGAGCATCGGACTGGACCACACACTTACCCAGGTACTACACACTCTTAAAATAAAGGCTTCTTCAGGGTATTATTTCATCCATTCCCCTCATTCTCATTTCACAAGATAAAGGGAGGATCAGACGGCATGATAGAGAAAGTTAAACAGAGAGAGAGATAGAGAGAGAGACAGGATGATGGACAGGTCAGTTCATTTGTCTTTCATCTTTCCCATAAAAGCTTTAAAACGGTTATAAAGGTGTCAGAGAGAGATTAAACTCTGGCTCTGTTTGTCAAACACATGTAGGAACATGGAAAGATGAAAAGCATTGTGTTTGTACAGTCTGGGTACACAACACACACACACACACACACACACACACACTACTACCTGTGGTAAAGTGCATCCAGTAGCCAAGCAGGAAGTGATATAGATCCCAAACATCCTATTATATTTTATATTTTCATTTTATTTATTTATATTTATTTATTTATATTTATTTATTTAATGTTGTACTCCAACAGTTACCTGAGGTGATGAAATCATAATCTGTGTGTAGGATGAGAGATAAGATCCCACTTTTTATTCACTCTGTAAGTAAATCCGATGCACTCTGCTATAATAAAAACACGCTCACAGTGTGAAGGATAATCTGACCGCGCTCATCCTCCACGCTAACAGAGTTAACTTCATCCATCAGTTCATCCATAAAATATTCACTCCTACAGAAAAGCCTGATCTCTGAGAAAGATGCGTCTCCTCCCATGTCCTGCGTGTGAATTATTAGATTCAATGAATAGTGTTATAATTATGTGTTTAATCTAGTTGAATGACATTGCCTGGTGGTTTTGAGCGGCTAAAACATCAATTTCAGCCTGACATTGTGGCTACATCAAACAGTCAGATAGTGGTTCTGTGGTTCTGTCTGATATCAAGCAAGAAAAACGTTTAGGAAGAATGAGATTTCTGCAGACCTGAGCCATGTCCATCACTTGCACACCTCTCATGTAACTTCTGACCCGCTTCAGTAATTCAGTGTTAAATCCTCACTGCAGTATAATGATGACAACCTAACAGATTCAGTCATTTTCAAACACTTTCTATTAAAACCAGAACTTCTCTATCTTTTGAGGAGAACATTTCAGTGTTAGTTATTTAGGACACGCAGATCCAGGCCGTTTTTTTCCAGCTGCTGTTTAATTATTCCCAGGAGAGCTGAGGTTCGGGAAAGCATGGTGGAGTTTGTCCTTTAATGAAGGCGAAAAACTCAACAACGGAATTTTATTCAGTTTCTTAACACCTTCTGAGCTTCACTAATGACACTCACAGCATCAGGGTGAAATATCTGATCTGAGACGCGCTGGAAAGGAGTGTGTTTTACGTGGAGGAGAGGAAACAATGTTCCTAAAGGGGGAGAAAGAGGAAGTGAGAGAGAGAGAGAGAGAGAGAGAGACAGAGGACCAGAAGGTTGCAGCATCTGAAGGAGATGTTTAGGAGGATAGAAAGAAACAAGCAAATAACAAAGATTCTGTCTCTCTCTCCCTCAATATATATATTGAATATTATTTCAGTTAGAGAGAGAGAGAGAGACGGTGGAAAATGGAGAGACAGACAGAGAGAGAGATGTGTTTATAATTACTCTGAGAAATCTGGAGTTTGTTGCTTGGCGTATCGACCGCATCTGATGATTTAAACTTATAAAATAACCAGGTGTGTTGGAAAAAAGATAAAAATACCAGAATGCCTGAAAACCACTGAGGTACTTTAACAGATTCAGCTAGGACACGTCCATTGTGTGTGTGTGTGTGTGTGTGTGTGTAGATGTCCAGCGAGGACAACGGGACATTCCAAGAGAAAGTGGGTGAAGGTGAAGACAGAAAATACAGAGAAAGACCCAAAAACCTGTCTGCAGCGTCTTAAAGCTCATTTCATTATGGGACAGAAAAAGAAATACAGGCAACATCTGGCAGGAACATCTGTACACATTCTACACTGGGCAGAAACATTCAGAAACTAATCCGAATCCTGGACGATCTGTATCTTAGCCTGGAGTTTCTGCGTCACTTTCTTAGAGGAAGTTTTCTCAGGTGATAACTAGTGGCAAACACATGCTGCTCTTTTCATCATGCATACATTATTAGAACACACACACACAGATTTTAGTAATTGTGTGTGTGTGTGTGTGTGTGTATAGTAACACAAGGCCCTGGGCAAACTGTCTTACAGAGAGTGTAACAATTTATATCATCTTCATTCATTCTTCAGTTTTGTTTGGATTCTTATTAAAGAAAGTAAACGCTAGTAATAGGATTATGCGAGTGTGTTAGCATAATGCTAATAACATTTCTGAGAGCAAATAGTGATATGTAAGAACACTGATGCTAGTTATTAACATCACACACACACACACACACCCAGTGTAATTAACACTAACAGTGAACATTGCTTGATCACTACTAAATCTCTGCTGTTTCCATGGTGACTGATAAAATAAGAACATCAGAAGAGTTTACTCTGATAATCCCAGCAGTGTATTAGGGGTCCAAGCACTTTTCTACTTTTAGTGGACGTATCAGGGAGATATCATGACGTATCATAACACATGCCATGTTTGATAATTGAACAGTTGTCTGATTAAACTTTTTAAATCTGCTGCTGATTTGTGGATAATGAAGTGCGTATGAATGCTGTGTTACTGTTTTGTTGCTACTGACTTTATGCATTTACAAATGAGCTGCTATAGCACTGTGTTCTTATCTACTGTCATGAGTACAGTGTTATAAACCTGGTATAGTGTAGTATATGGGGGTAGTGTTAGGATGTTGTGTTGGGGTGGTCTTATAGAGGTGGTGTAATACAGGTGGTGTTATGGGGGTGGTGTTATACAGGTGGTATTATGGGGTGGTGTTATACAGGTGATGTTATGGAGATGGTGTTATGGGGGTGGTGTTATACAGGTGGTATTATGGAGGTGGTGTTATACAGGTGGTGTTATAGGGGTGGTGTTATACAGGTGGTGTTATAGGGGTGGTGTTATAGAGGTGGTGTTATGGGGTGGTGTTATACAGGTGGTGTTATAGGGGTGGTGTTATAGAGGTGGTATTATGGGGTGATGTTATAGAAGTGGTGTTATGGAGGTGGTGTTATGGGGTGGTGTTATATAGGTGGTGTTATGGGGGTGGTGTTATACAGGTGGTATTATGGAGGTGGTGTTATGGGGGTGGTGTTATAGAGGTGGTGTTATGGAGGTGGTGTTATAGAGGTGGTGTTATGGAGGTGGTGTTATAGGGGTGGTGTTATGGAGGTGGTGTTATGGAGTGGTGTTATGGAGGTGGTGTTATGGAGGTGGTGTTATAGAGGTGGTGTTATGGAGGTGGTGTTATAGAGGTGGTGTTATGGAGTGGTGTTATAGAGGTGGTGTTATGGAGGTGGTGTTATGGAGGTGGTGTTATAGAGGTGGTGTTATAGAGGTGGTGTTATGGAGGTGGTGTTATAGAGGTGGTGTTATGGAGGTGGTGTTATGGAGTGGTGTTATAGAGGTGGTGTTATGGAGGTGGTGTTATGGAGGTGGTGTTATAGAGGTGGTGTTATGGAGTGGTGTTATAGAGGTGGTGTTATAGAGGTGGTGTTATGGAGTGGTGTTATAGAGGTGGTGTTATAGAGGTGGTGTTATGGAGGTGGTGTTATAGAGGTGGTGTTATGGAGGTGGTGTTATAGAGGTGGTGTTATGGAGTGGTGTTATACAGGTGGTGTTATGGAGTGGTGTTATAGAGGTGGTGTTATGGAGGTGGTGTAATAGAGGTGGTGTTATGGAGGTGGTGTTATAGAGGTGGTGTTATGGAGTGGTGTTATGGAGGTGGTGTTATAGAGGTGGTGTTATAGAGGTGGTGTTATAGAGGTGGTGTTATGGAGTGGTGTTATACATGTGGTGTTATACATGTGGTGTTATAGAGGTGGTGTTATAGAGGTGGTGTTATGGAGTGGTGTTATACAGGTGGTGTTATAGAGGTGGTGTTATAGAGGTGGTGTTATGGAGTGGTGTTATACAGGTGGTGTTATAGAGGTGGTGTTATGGAGTGGTGTTATACAGGTGGTGTTATGGAGGTGGTGTTATAGAGGTGGTGTTATGGAGGTGGTGTTATAGAGGTGGTGTTATGGAGTGGTGTTATGGAGGTGGTGTTATAGAGGTGGTGTTATGGAGGTGGTGTTATAGAGGTGGTGTTATGGAGGTGGTGTTATGGAGGTGGTGTTATAGAGGTGGTGTTATAGAGGTGGTGTTATGGAGTGGTGTTATGGAGGTGGTGTTATAGAGGTGGTGTTATGGAGGTGGTGTTATAGAGGTGGTGTTATGGAGTGGTGTTATACATGTGGTGTTATACAGGTGGTGTTATAGAGGTGGTGTTATACAGGTGGTGTTATAGAGGTGGTGTTATGGAGTGGTGTTATAGAGGTGGTGTTATACAGGTGGTGTTATAGAAGTGATGTTATAGAGGTGGTGTTATGGAGTGGTGTTATACATGTGGTGTTATACAGGTGGTGTTATAGAAGTGGTATTATAGAGGTGGTGTTATAGAGGTGGTGTTATAGAGGTGGTGTTATGGAGTGGTGTTATACAGGTGGTGTTATAGAAGTGGTGTTATAGAGGTGGTGTTATAGAGGTGGTGTTATGGAGTGGTGTTATACAGGTGGTGTTATAGAGGTGGTGTTATAGAGGTGGTGTTATGGAGTGGTGTTATACATGTGGTGTTATACAGGTGGTGTTATAGAGGTGGTGTTATGGAGTGGTGTTATACATGTGGTGTTATACAGGTGGTGTTATAGAGGTGGTGTTATGGAGTGGTGTTATACATGTGGTGTTATACAGGTGGTGTTATAGAGGTGGTGTTATAGAAGTGGTGTTATAGAGGTGGTGTTATGGAGTGGTGTTATACAGGTGGTGTTATAGAAGTGGTGTTATAGAGGTGGTGTTATAGAGGTGGTGTTATGGAGGTGGTGTTATGGAGTGGTGTTATACATGTGGTGTTATACAGGTGGTGTTATAGAGGTGGTGTTATACAGGTGGTGTTATAGAAGTGGTGTTATAGAGGTGGTGTTATAGAGGTGGTGTTATGGAGGTGGTGTTATGGAGTGGTGTTATACATGTGGTGTTATACAGGTGGTGTTATAGAGGTGGTGTTATACAGGTGGTGTTATAGAAGTGGTGTTATAGAGGTGGTGTTATGGAGTGGTGTTATACATGTGGTGTTATACAGGTGGTGTTATAGAGGTGGTGTTATACATGTGGTGTTATAGAGGTGGTGTTATAGAGGTGGTGTTATGGAGTGGTGTTATACAGGTGGTGTTATACAGGTGGTGTTATGGGGTGGTTTTAATCCTCCAGACAGGTTGTTGTATTTGCGTGTTCTCAACACTGTTGTCAGTGTGGATTTCTCTCTGAACAGGTTTCTGTAAACACACTTTGATTTTCAGCTACAGGGAGCATTACAGAAACAAAGCAATTAAGAAAGTGTGTAATTACATTAGTTGTGATTGATTGGTTCTGCAGCGTGGTCAGTACTTCCTGCCCAGTCTGCACTGCAGAATGTTGGTTATTTGTAGATTTTCTTTTCTTTGTAAGCGCAGAAAGAGGAATGTGCCGCGATGTGATCACGTGTCGGTGTCCCACTGAGAACTCACAGCAGTGGAACAGAATGTCCATATGCTCATAGCTCCACTTCCAAAAAAGACACATTTCCTATTATTCTATCACTCTTTTCATCATCCCTCTTTCATTCAGAGATGGATGAATAGAAAGTGCTGAAGCTCCAGGGATTTTACTGCTGAGTTTATGGATTGCCAGAATGGAGTTTCAGTTCAAGAGGTGGGATTGATGGCGTTCAGTTTGCCTGGAATCTGTGTGTGTGTGTGTGTATGTGTGAGAGAGAGAAGGAGAGAACAGAGAGAGAGGAAGAGAGAGAGAGAGAGATGAAAGAGATAAAAAAGAAATGAGTAAACACTACCTTTTCCACTGATGAAATATTAAAATCCTAGAGCACAACGTAAACGGTCTATATTGATCCTCTAATAGGTTCAGTCTTCTGCAAGTCATTCAGCCAAGTCCATCTCTCTCCCTCTCTCTCTCTCTCTCTCTCTCTCTCTCTCTCTCT